>NC_134500.1:14958391-15260865 GCF_040206685.1 Ascaphus truei
TTCCAGTAGAGCCCAGTCTCATCAACATTGAACACTTGACGTGCGCAATAGCCACCATCCTCTATAATTTTGGCCAATGTAACAGGGAAGGTTTTAGCTGACTCCTCATCCGCACTAGCAGCTTCACCGTCACTTTAATGTTATGCAAGTTTGCCCTCTCTTTAAACCGCATAAACCAGCCCTTACTTGCAGTGAACGTTTCCTCTGTGGTCCCTTCTCCATGCTGTTGCTTAATGTCCTCATACAGACTCAAAGCCTTGGCCTGAATTAAGGCTAAACTAATGGGCACATGACACTGGGATTGATCTTCCAGCCATATGATGAGGAGTTTTTCTACCTCAGCAATATGCCCAACACGTTGCCTTATTGTTGTACCTTGCATAGGTGCTGAGCCCTTGATCTGTTCCAAGATTCTTGCCTTGTCTTTGATTATTGTCACAATAGTTGTGCGAGGTATATCCAAGGCACGTCCAATTTCTGTGTTCGTCTCTCCTTTCTCAGAGCGCTTTATTATGTTTTGCTTGGTCTCCAAAGTTATAGATTTTCTATTCCTTTTTGGAGTAACAGTACTTTGCTTTTTGCTTTGATCAGCCATGGTTTAGGGCCTAAAATACACCACCCAACCTTCACACAGACTGTTCAGAATGATTTCCCTAGCCTGCAGCTGTCTGGTTGTTAATTTGTAGCAATTTTTTAAAGCGTCGTATGAGCGTCGGATAAGCCGTTCGGGCGTCGTAAAACGGGCCATAGGGATGCATTGACAAGCGTCGGATAAGCCGTTCGTCGTAAAACGAAACGTCGTAAAACGAGGACCGCCTGTACTTACCTGAGTGCTCTGCGTCTCCCCCTTTCTTGGTTATGCTCACCATAGATTGATCTGGACAGTAGCAACTTACTTTTAATTTATTTTTATTAGTTGTATTCTATTGGAGTTACATTATGACCCTGTTCCACATTCATATGAATAGGGTTGCCAGATGGCTTCTCCAAAAATACTGGACAGAATAGTGAAAGGTGCGACGCGCTTGTGACACACACACCCCTGTCCATGCTGTTTCCTCCTCTCTTTGGCCCCACCCCCAGGCCCACACCTCCTCCTGATTGGCTGCATTACCCAGCAGCAGCCAACCAGGATGGAGAAAGCTGCCCAGCCGTCTAGCAACAGCTTTGCTATCTCCCTGCTCAGGGAAATCCTGTGGCCCCCCAAGCTGGTCAGGTCACTATTTCCAGAGAGATAATACCGGTATACACATACATGTCCAGAGAGGTAATACCGGTATACACATACATGTCCAGTATTAGTCTCTAAGGCAGTGATTTTCTCCCTTGTTCGTCCATCTCTCTTCCCCCCTTTCACATTACCTCCTCGCTCTGTTTCCCCCTTACGCTCTCTCCCTCCCCATTATGCTTTCTCAGCCCTTACGCTCCCTCTCTCTTCTTCCCTCACACTCTTCTCCCCCTCTCTTTCCCCCTTACTCTCCATCACTCTCTTGCCCCCTTACACTCTCCCCCCTCTCTCTTGACAGACACACACACCTTTTTGAGCCCGTGGTGCTGTGCTGGGCCGCTCCCTCCTCCTGTCAGCCGGAAGTTGTGTGCAATTTCTGCGCCAACAGGAGTAGGGAGAGGAAGGATCGCAGTAACCGGGCAGCCTCTGTTATGCCAGGGAGCCGCCATGCCTAGGACAGCTGGGAGAGTTGTCCCAGCTCTCCCTCCCTCGACAGCCACGCAACCCCTGAGGGGTCTTCACGGAACCCGGTGGAAAATGACTTCTCTAAGAACTACACAGCTGCGGGTTCTGAACAACAAGAGGATACAGAAGGACAAAAGGTAATAAAATAATGCATGGGAGCACTTAACCCCACATGGCCACACTGCTGAAAAAGACAAACACAAGAAGCAAGCAGCACTCCTGTGTACACTCTGTAGGAGATGTGTACAGAGGTTTAAAACAGGAGACTGCTTTTGAAAACAAAATGTAGGCTTTTATTTTGCCCAAAGCTTTGACAACAAAGTATTAGGCTGCGTCCATAGATGGACCAGCCGTGCTGAGGCGTGCGGACGCTCCGCGCTGAGCCCCTGCATCCTCAATGAGGATGCCTTGAGAGGGGGCTCACGCGAGCGTCCGCAGGCATGCTGAGGCGTTGGAGGTTTTCAGCCGAGCGCCAAGCTGTTTTTCAGCGCGCTGTCGGCTGAAAACCTCCAATCACTGCACAGCAGCGTCAACGTCACGGCGCCGTGACGTCGGCGCCGTGACATTGACGTCAGTGCGTCGCGGGTGATTGGCCCAGAGACGTCACTACCCCGCCTCCAACCACCTCCCCCCGGCTCCCTTCATGCACGCTGGCTCGCCTGCAAGTCCGTGCAATCGCGCTGACTGAAGCAGGCGAGCCTCAGCGTTAGCGCGCCTCCGCTCTCCCCACACCTCTATGGCCCCGGCCTTAGCTTGTGATCAGCATAAACAGGGTGAACAAAATAAATCAGGCCTAGCTCCTATAGGGAGCACTAACTATGCACAGAATTTAGTTCCAATCTGTGGGTTGGCGGGCAAGGCCCTTACCAACCATAACACAAGTTTAGTTTGGGGTAAGTTTTACCTTTGGGACCCCATGCAGTGAGTCTCTGTACGTTTTTATACCCCTAACAGGGGAATTTAAAGAGATTAATAAAGCTAGTCTGTTTTGGACTGAACCTCCTCAGTGCTGGATCAGGCTGGATTTCCTTGCACCATGTGACCCTGTTACAACTCCCTAAGTAGAAGAGATGTTCAACATCTGTAGGTTTCAGGAATCTTGTGCCGTTATTGTGGAGCATACAAAGGAGATACGTTGCAGGCCTCTATGGGCCTTTCATCAGGTTCATCTACACCAGTGGTGCGCGCCCCCCAGGGGGGGCGCAATCATTTTCAGGGGGGGGGGGGGGGGGCGCGGCGGTTGCAGAGGCAAAACCAACACCAACATCTTGCCATTTTCTACCTAATATATACAATTATGCTAATGTATTGAAAGGATTCGAAATCTACAATAATCTGACAATTTAAGTGATTAGTACTTCTTGGGTATTTTTTTAACATTCAATTAAAATCTTAATGTCTTTTTCCCAAATAAATAGATATTTACCATACTACATTATTTCTTTAAAATCATTCCAGTGAAAAAAATGATTCTGCCCAAACCTTTCAGCACTAATCTTCAGGACCACATAGTCTAGAAGATATTATACAATATTCATAATGATTAAATACTTGTTTTAACTAGCGGATGTATTCCATTTTGTGCACCGTAACAGACAAAAGAAAATATATTTTCATGCTCCATACAGAAAACGCCTCATACTACAGTATACTTGCAACAACAGCGCGTCTGCATTGTAGACTTACAGAAAATTTTTCTCTCTTTATCAGGTTTATATCCATTCATACACTAAAACTGAAATATAACCCATTTCCCCCTTAGGCTGCCCAAGGTAACCATGCTAAAAGCATTTCTGATGTTTACTACTAAAATACAGATGAAAGCCAAGGAAATGAATGATCTAAATGGTTAGTTGTAAATATGAGAGAACTCAATCTAATCATTATTTGCTCAGCGAACCTTAAGAGATACCTCAGAAAGAATCAGTACATTAAAAATGCCTCCGATGTTTTATTTAAGGGATTTTCATCAATGCCTCCATGCTACAAAAGGAATGTAAAAAGAACACAATATATATACAAAAACAAAAAGGCTTTTAAATAATTTTCTCTCTAATAACGCTGTTGTTTGTTGAATTATCAGTGCACCTGACTTTGGTGAAGGACACAATGATGTTAAATACAGGTGGCCACTATATGGGGGGAGCCCAAAATGCATTGGATCAATCATGAGAGAGACAGTGTATGGTAGGCTGACCACAAGTGCAGAATTCCGAAGCCATTGTCTGCCAGAAGAAACCCAATACAGTGTATGAATTAACTAGTGTATACTTATTTCCCTCATAACAGTAATATAAGATTTATTACATTCAGTCTTCTATTATCCTATATATATTTGAGATCATGGGTAATCCCCGAAAAAAAAACATTTGGGGTTTTGTGTCAAATCCACGAATAATGCTAATAAAAGTAACTATTTTGCTTCCCAATGGTTTCTATAAAATGACTGAATTTTCACCCAGGAGGATTGGATTTAATTAGCATCTGGCTAAAGTTGCTCATTCCAATGTATGAAAGCGTGTGTGTAAAAGATATAACAGAACACCTGTCCATCAATTAAAGGAATAGTTTGTGTCTAACATTTTCATTTGCTACAATTGAAGGAGTTTAGTTATCGTTGGCTGGACTGCTTAGTGGAAGCTATATAAACATTCACTCATATAACCACTGGGTGGACAATGTATTACAGGCAACATTTTTGTTTAGCATTTTAGCTATACAAACTTTCCTGGCATTTAGTTCTTTAAATCAAAGCAGGGCAATTGGTAATGGAGATTGCAGTTGCTTAGCTTCAGTTGGTCACGGATAAAGTTAAATGAATCACAGAAAAGTCCAGATATACAACAGAAAACATTGACACTACCCAAAATCAGGAGGTGTGCAAGAACCTGCATGTAAAAAAACAAACTCTTTACGTCTATCAAATGTATTTCAGACACAAACAATACATAAGGTGTTAAATACACATTGACCTTTTTAGTAGATATCTGTTTTCAGCTCGGAACATTAAGGATGAATATTGTCTTGAATTTTAAACACTCCTTGGTAGTTCTGCACATGGCATATTTTTGACAATATAAGCCATCCCATATTAAGTGCAAACATTTCCACTGGATCCAACATTAATTCAGAAACATGATTACTGGGGGCTTAGTAACGTCGAACCTGCCTTCAGCATGCTCCGCACACAGACTTGGCTATAAGCCTTTTCCAGAGTTTAAGGTTTTTCCAAGGCATTATTTGTTTGCTACACACAGCGAAATAATGAAGTCTTAGGTCGAGGAGATCAGATAAGCACCATGGAAAAAAGTAGCAGCCTATATTAACTTAATCAGGGCAAACATGCTCATGTCGCACGGGTCAGTTTCAGGCTATCGCAAGTTCTTTTTCTACTTACAGTACAATTTGATGTCCATACCATCAGGGGCCCCAGTGTGATTGCACCCAAGGTACTGCTACTTGTTGATTTACAAATTGTCACACACACACGTTAAAAAATAAGTGATTTACTTAATACTAATTTGTGCAAATTTTTTTTTAAATCAGTCAAAAAACAACTTGTTTTTATAGCAGCAGACCGCACTGTGTTTTTTTTTAACTTATTCTCTTGCCCCTTCCATTGCTTTTTTTAAAATTTGACTCTGTTCAGCAGATATACGCTTTTTGACATATTAAGTGTTCGGGTGATCAAAATGGTGCTCTATCCGGAGCCCACTGCAGTCGGAGGTTACTATGGTTACCGCAGACACCAGAGATGAAGACAATCTCCATCATCAAGAGCAGCACATGGTCGGGGGGGGGGGGGCAAGATACTAATATTACGTTGATATGGCCTTGGGATGGGGGATTTCCTATTAAGCCCGGTAGACCTAAGGTGTTAAAATGTAGGGGCGGCATGCGTGATCGGCACTTGCCAGTCCTCATGCAAGATATGTCCTTGTGCGGCCAGAAAGCATCCATCGCGCATGCGCGGCCGGCAATGCGATGTCACACGGCGCCATGTTGCCATGGGATGGCGCAGCGCTGGAAGAGAAGGGCGGCACCAGGTAAGCGCCGAAGGGCGGGATTTTTTTAAAATCCGACACTAGATGGGGTTTTGCTGCTCCAGACCTCATCGTTCCCTGGATACCTTGGCATAGATACACGCTCTTTTGAAATCTAATCAACGCCTGGTCAAGTGTCGGCACCATGTTTGGTTAAGGAGGATTAATTCATTATCTGGACAGTGCATAAAAGATGTAGAATTAGCATGAAATCTTTGTCCGAGACCTTTCCTTTATTTTTAATGATACGTATTTCTCTCTCCAACGCGTGAGGCGTTATATGTGCACTCCTGCAGTTATCACGACGACCCGGCAGTAAATAACGCCTCGACGTCACAATGTCGACGCGTTGCGATGACTCAGCAGCGCTGCAGGAGAGGGGCCACCTCGAGGGAAGGCCCAGAAAGTCTTGCTGCCTAGGGGGCTCCAGAGGGTCTTAATCCGCCACTGGCCATCTGCCACCGTTTTGAAAATGCCTGGCAAAATACACACGCCAAGCTTCTACCACAATAGGCCTAGCGACCACCCCCTCCTTCAAATAAAAAAAACATTATTCTAACCCAGGGGTGCTCAACCCCTCCCAACAGGTCAGGTTTTCAGTATAGCCCGGCTTCAGCACAGGCGGCTCAATCAGACTGCGCCTCTGATTGAGCCACCTGTACCGAAGCAGGGATATCCTGAAAACCTGACCTGTTGGGGGGGAGGGGAGGCTTGAAGACTGGAGTTGAACACCACTGTTCTAACCAGCCTATTTGCTACATTCCTGAAATATATAGAAGTTGCCTTCCTTTTCTTGCTGAGCGGGGAGGAGACCAAACAAAAATACACAACTGAATACTGCTTTTGAAGTGCCACTTTATCATAGGCTATGTGTGACTTTTTGACCATTAATCTTTTTTTCCCGGTGTTATCACCGCATGACATGTTTAAGAAACAGTAAAAGAAAAGCGATGGGTGTTTAAACAGAAAAACTAGTTTGACACCAACAAATAGGATAGAAGTTAGGGCAGCAGTTCCATCTACTCCATTAAAAAAAAATATATATATATATTATTAAGGTGGGAGGGAGGTTGATCTAGTTTAAACAGAAAAACAGCAACAAGTATGTTGGGGAGAGAACAGATGAGCTCAGAAGTAAAAAAATAAATAAAAGGACCGAATTGCTGTTTTAACCCTTTGGGTGCCCTTTAGATGTATCTACTGTGTCACAGAGTCACTCCTCACCCAGAACAGGTCTCTTGCTCCTCTCCCCCCCCCCCCCCCCAGCTTGTCCTTATTTTCTTACACCCTTTATATCTTTCAATTCTGATTTCCCCTCATGTATTTCTGTTATTAATTTCACCTCGTCTCTTTTTCTTCCCCCCAAGGCCTCTTTCTTCCTCCCCATCTCTCTTTTCTCACACATGCTGTCTTTCTATTCCTTAACACCCCCTCAAGTCTCCCTTTTCTCTCACTTCATGAATTTCTCCTTCATTTTCTCTTTTTGTCTTCCTTTCTAGATTTCTCCTTCCCGTTTCATGCCTGTGTTCCCCCCCCCCACCCCAATCTATCACTGCCTTCTCTCCTCTCTCCACCACATGCTCCAAGCACTGCTCTCCTCCCTGAGGCCCCGCCCACTGACTGAGGCTCCAGCCCTGTTCTCCTCCCTGAGGCCCCACCCACTGACTGAGGCTCCAGCCCTGTTCTCCTCCCTGAGGCCCCGCCCACTGACTGAGGCTCCAGCCCTGTTCTCCTCCCTGAGGCCCCGCCCACTGACTGAGGCTCCAGCCCTGTTCTCCTCCCTGAGGCCCCGCCCACTGACTGAGGCTCCAGCCCTGTTCTCCTCCCTGAGGCCCCGCCCACTTACTGAGGCTTCAGCCCTGTTCTTCTCCCTGAGGCCCCACCCACTGACTGAGGCTCCAGCCCTGTTCTCCTCACCGGGGTCCACCCACTGACTGAGGCTCCACCCACTGACTGAGACTCCAGCCCTGTTCCCCACCCTGAGGCCCCGCCCACTGAGGCTCCAGCGTTCTCCATGAGGCCCTGCCCTGAGGCCGCAGCGCACTCCTCCCTGAGGCCCTGCCCACTGACTGAGGCTGCAGCGCACTCCTCCCTGAGGCCCTGCCCTCTGACTGAGTGAGGCCCTGCCCACTGACTGAGGCTGCAGCGCACTCCTCCCTGAGGCCCTGCCCACTGACTGAGGCTGCAGCGCACTCCTCCCTGAGGCCCTGCCCACTGACTGAGGCTGCAGCGCACTCCTCCCTGAGGCCCTGCCCTCTGACTGAGGCTGCAGCGCACTCCTCCCTGAGGCCCTGCCCTGAGGCTGCAGCGCTCACCTCCCTGAGGCCCTGCCCTCTGACTGAGGCTGCAGCGCACTCCTCCCTGAGGCCCTGCCCTCTGACTGAGGCTGCAGCGCACACCTCCCTGAGGCCCTGCCCTCGGAGACTCCGCCCATTCAGTGCTCAGCAGAGAGGAAGGAGTTTCGATTTCCTGCAGCTCAATGGCATGCTGAATGGGGGCCAGGCCCCTAAACCCACTGGGACAGCAGAACCACCTGTCCCCACCTGTCGGTGACCCTGCTTCTAGCTCCCATTATTCCCATTAACATGATCTTTTGATAAGATACCAGAAAAATATCATAGTTGCAAGCAATTCCCAAACATACTTAAATTACAAAATCAATTAGCTTAAATCAAACATTATATGTATTTGCACAAGTTAATTACAATAAACAATGTAAGATAAACCATGGGTTATTATTTTGGTTTTTTTGCTGTCTCCATCCATGTAAACCTTTTTCATGATGTTTTTTTTTTTGCACTTGCTAAATATATTATACTGATTTTTCATCAAACTAAAACTTGCCAAAAAAATCTCCCGATCCTACGTTTTTCTCAAATTACATTCTCCTGAAAACTTGTGGATGCCAGGTGTGATAAAAGCAGTTATTCATTTTACTTAAGTGAATGAGATTCTAGCATAGAAGACAACTTAACAAAAAGTGTTTCTGCCAGTCATTCTCAGGAATACATTGTTCCAGCTCCATTTGCATGTGGGTTTTATGCAAGCCTCCGTACTGCTGCAGTGACAGACCACACTAATACAGCGTATAAGCTAAAAGCAGACACGAATCACTTCTTTTTTTTTTTTCTAGTCCCCTTGGGAAGCGGCTTAGATTTGACACCATTTTGTGTTTTAAAATAAGTCCCCTTCCACTTTGTTTGCCAGGACTAGAGCAACAATGCACCTTTTAAGCCATTTTACAAGCCAAACAAATTGTTTATTTTACCATCATGGCAAAAGCTGCTTCTAACTTGAACTACTGTATGCCTTCATAACCAATCACAAGCACAAAGCTACAGTATACACTTGATCACAGGAGGGAGTTACGGTAGTAACAGATTAACACAAACAGAGAGTAGAATCTCTGTATGCCATTCATTCAACATTCTTTTATGTATATATATATATGGGTTTACTGGCTATGCACTTCTTTAACCCAGACCGTGCTGCAAAGCTGTATAATGCAGCCGGCATAAACTGATAGGGGTCCATGTTAAAACGGATTTGAAGCAAAAGGTGACACTGTGTGCTCATTTGCATGTCATTTCCCAGAATCCCTGGCTGGAGTGGAAGCTTATCGGCTACAATCATACTGTGATGCACATTTCTTAAAGATGCGCTTCAGTTGAATAACTGCAGGAAAGCGGAACCTCTATAGCTTTAGACTTGTATTTGACATGCAGAATATGTTTGTCAATATATCTTCACAACGATAGATAAATTAACATAATACCTTTTCCCGCTATCATTACTATAAAGTTGTTTGCCGACTCAAACTTCCAATTCAACATTCAGGCAGCATGCCTTCATATCTGAATAAATAATACTGCAATGTATACATCTTTGAACCTAAGGTCTCAGACTTTGTGTAACAGGTTAAACACTTTTCTTCTGTAAAAAAAAGTCACAAAATCTGTTTAAATATTTGGGAGCGCAAGATAGTTGATTTATGCTAATTCTATTTTCATTGTCATTTCTATATATCTATCTATTTATTGTGAAGACCTCTCGTTGACTGGTTTTGGCTTTAGGGGAGACCCATCGTAGTAATGCAAGCAGAAAGGATTCCTACACTCTCTCCCCCCTCCCCCCCCATCCCTAACTGCCTGTAAAGACGGAATAAGAGATTTGGTTGAGGCATTTTGCTGCTGTGACGGAGTTCCTGCCGGCATTAGGCCTCGTTCAGGGTGCTGGCTTCGGAGGGAGGGCGTGCTGACGTGCTTGCTGCCGTGAGAAACAAAGTATTCAATTTGAATACTTGTTGTCAGGGTAGCAACTGCCCTGCCTCCGAAGCCAGGAGTTGACGCTGACGACAGTTTCAGTAAACGAAAATTTCGTTTTTTGGAACTGCAGCAGCGTCACAGGGACCCAGGCAGCCAATGAAATCATTCTTCAGAATGATTTCAAGACTGCAACACTGATCCCTGCTCTCTGTCTGTGACCGGGAGGATTAGCATGTGACGTCAAAGACACGCCCACTGAACGACAGAACGCTGGGGCTGTCGGCAGGGGATGATCGGACGTCTCCTAGAAAAGTAACGCGCGCTCTCGCGGACGCGCGCCCTCCATATCCCAAAGCAGGCACCATGAACGAGGCCTTAAGCCGCAGACGGATCCTCTGCCACAGCCGCTCCCTGTCGCTTCTACGATAAGGTAAATTTGAGGGTAGGGGGTTCACTTTGCTTTTATATTTTTTTTACATTATTTTGACAGACATTATGCTATTTTCAACCCGGGCACTCCCGATTCACCGATATACTTTCAGTCTTAGGTGCCGGTATTTCCTCTCCCTCCCGATCATTCAAAATGGCCACCAAATCACGGGCTATTAAGAAGCCGCCATAGATGACACTGCGGCTTCCTACTGGATGGTTGCGGGTGCCGTTTTTGAAAATCGAGGAAGTGCACAAGTTAAAAAGGTTTCGCCTGAGCTGTTATGACTGCATTCAACAAAATATGGGGCCGTTTGCATTGCAATATATACAGTTTGTTATACCAATGGAGAGGAACTTCCCTCTCCACCACCTTCATGGCTGCTGGTGAAGACGGAGCACCGGAGAAGAAAAAAAAAACCACACATATAAAATATGTTCACCACTTATGTGTCTTCACAATGCCAGGTTTCGGCAATCAAATGAATTTGATGAACCACAGTCGGCCTTGCGTGGGGCTCTCTGATCAAGCAGCACAACGCATCCCAGCGTAACGTTAAAGAAAGCAGCCGGTGAACCGGTCACATTTACATTAATACCGCTGAAAACCCCAATTCTGTGCGCGTAGCAAATTGTTTGAGCTGTGCAACTGTCACCGTTGTATAAGGAATATGTTAAAACACAGAGAGACAGGCAGGGAGTAGCAGAGTACGGCAGAGAAGCATGTTTTAATAGATAACTGAAGTCATCATATCGTTATGGAGGGAAGCAGGGCGACATTTATAGAACACCCGTCACTAAACCATTTCTGGTGCTGGAATTATCCTAAAATCTTTCCCACTTTGGTGTGAAGAAATATAAAAATGTTTATGGACATGGCCATCACGCAATGTATCAGTTGGGCTCAACTCCAGACCCCCCCAACAGGCCTGGTATTAAGGATATCCCTGCTTCAGCACAGGTGGCTCAATCAGTGGCTCAGTCTTTGACTGAGCCACCTGTGCTGAAGCAGGGATATCCTTAACACCCGACCTGTTGGGAGGTCTTGCGGACTAGATTTGAGCACCCCTGCAATGTATAATGATGATATATATTACTCCATACCTTTACTGCTGTAAGTGTTTGAAATGTATTGCCGTGTAGAAGCTGCTCTGTATTTTTGCTTCTGGCATTTCCAAAGGCATCATATGAAAGCAACGCCCCGAGTTGGGTTAGTAGCTCCTCTGTGGATTTCAACGATTGGAAAATTCATTGGCCAGATGGAATAACTTGCATTGTATCCACAGATAAAATAGAGTTATGTTTTCACAAAATAAACAAACCATAGTGTTCATGGGTGATAAAGAAGCATGCCAATTCTGTACATGTCCACATTACCAAAAACAAAATGTTAAATCCACCAATCTAACAAATCAATATAAAAATGTAATAAATATAATGTTATGCTCAATGTTTCCGTGAAAGCAAACACGCCATGGTAACTATCCTGTTTATTTAACGGTGAACTCTTTTTTTTATCAGCCTATTTTGAAAAAAAAACCCTGTTTTTGGTTAATTTCACCTTTAATATAAATATATGTTATAGCTTAATTCAAATTGGGGGCGTACCTCCATTTTCTGGGAGGGCGACACTTACAGAGGGCCCGCGCTTTCCCCCAAAACATTTAAATTAAATGCCGGGGGAGAGCGCGAGGCCTCTGTATGCCTCTTACCTTGTCTCTGGCGGCGTTTTGCCATGGCACGCAAAGTCAAATGACGCCGGGGGGTCAAATGGCAACGCGATGTCACATGACACCATGCCGTCAAATGACGGGGAAAAGGGGGGGGGGGTGGGTGTGAGGGGCACGATCAGGGGGGGGGGAGCAGGCAGGGAGGCACACATAGAAAAAAGTTTGCCACCGGCCGCTTCTAAGGTAAGTTTTATTAGGGATTTTAGGGTGAGAGCTGAGGATAGGAGTTCTTATGGCAAAGGCTTGGGGTAGGGGGATTTAGGGTGAGGGCTTAGGGTTAGGGGGTATTAGGGTAATGGCTTAGGGTAGGGATTTTAGGCACTTACCTTAGCGGTGAAGTGTCTGGCGGCAGAATGAGTCACGGCGAAGAACCGGCTGCCATTTGGACGCGGCGAAATGGCTTGCGACCAAATGTCCCAGCTCATCGCAGGAAGCATGGGATCCCCGGAGCTTAAATTAACGCGGCTCAGCTCCGGGGTCTTCATGCTTCAAGCCTATTAAAAATAAATATAGTTGTGCTGCTTTAATGGACGACTTCACTGCATAAGTCAATATAACATGCACAGGGTTAATACTTGGCTATTATCATTATAACATTGTGCGCCATTGTCAAAAACAGTAACCCCAAATCACCAGAAGTAACATTCACAAATCCCCAGTCTCTACTGATTGCCGAAACGAGCATTTAGCCCTTTAAGGTAACACCATTGAAGAGTGAGAGATACAAATGAACACTGCAAGCACAGGTTACGGTGTCAACATTAATCATACTATTTGTATGGATTATGATGTCACTGAATCTCTGGAGGACATCTGCCTTGTTTATACATGGTAACATTGATTTGCAATAGCTGGTGTTTTAATTGGGGAGTTATAATTACCAGAGAAGAACCAATCAACCTGAAAAAAAAAAAGAAGAAAATAGCTTCAGCATTATATAGAAGGAAAGCTGGGTGGAATACTGTACAACACTCTTTGTATGTTCTGTAGCCACGAATCACAGAAAAACCACATTACAACTGTATTCCTATGAACAACAACTGCAGAAAATGTATCCATGCAATTCTGAAGCAAAATTGATGCACAGAGGCATTTTTGTCTTGCGTCTTTTCACATCGATGAAAATACTTTGCACCAACTTTGCTCCATGGGAATCCAATTATGATTTAAGGAGTAGTAGAAAGCAGGACGTATAGATTGCATAGGCTTGAAATGATTATAAATGCTTTTATGAGATTCTACTTCTTTTTGCATAGTTTTTTTCCCTTCTTTACTAGCGTTCAAAAGCTCCCCTGGGTTTGCGTTAGTGTAAACATCTTTGGCATACAATCTGTTTAAGATGTAAGAAAATTGATCAGCAGCACTCTTATACATGACGCATCAGCAAACAGAAAATTGTGCACTGACTTAAAGGTAATTTTTTTGGTGCGTTGATATATTAGCCCCACGACAAACACGATGTGTCATTTCTAGCAAGGACTTTAGAACATATGGAAGGGAAGCTTGGGGTTTTATGAAATGTTGCAACGTAATAAGTACACGTTTTTGTTAGCTGCACAGTGGCATGTTTATGCTGAACCTATTGAAATCTCGAACCCTGCGTAGTACAAAATAAATTCCCCTGAATTTTCTATTGACTCCAGATTGGGAGAAAAGTAGTATAATAAGTTGCTGCACTTATTTATTTTTGGCTGAGCTGCTTAGGAACTACGCATTAGAGAATAAGTTCCCCCCTCTCGGCTTCCAGAAAATAGTAGTTCTCAGATGCTGCTGCTGGTGCTGCCTATGAGGTTTTTCATAATGAAGAATGGACAGCTGCACTAGTTTGAAGTTGGACTCCTAACGTTCAAAGTAATTTAATACCAACCACCTTTCATAAAAGCCATCGAAATTTTCTACAAATCCAAATTCAATTACCTGAGCAGGAACTAATCAGTGACTATACAAGTGTTTTGTTAGTACCTGGGAAGCAGCTCAAAGCACAAAATCCATGTCCCTTTCATACATTTTTATCCTGCAGGGAGGCCTAAAAATATAATAACAGCTCGGACTTGGAAGTTCTCAGCTCTAACATTTCACACCGTTCATCTCTTACTCGGCACACAAGTTAAAAGAGAGGCAGCACTGAGGGGAAATAGTCACCTAGGTGGCTGAAGGAGTGTGCATAATAACGTTATCACTGAGCAGAAGAAACGGTCTCAGGCATCTGTCTATATCTGCTAATGTACATATGGAAATGTCATTCAGCTTCCCATAATAAACACCTTCCCTGTTGATAAGACCCCTTAACACCAGGATTTAAGGGGTCGTCATTTTTACATTCATGCCTAGACATTCAGATAAACCGGAATGGCCGACAGCTGCTGTTATTTTTCCATCTACAACTCCAACGGTATACTCAACTGTTCATAATATGAGAAAAACACTGTGTGAGAGATATTATTGGGGAGAAAGTTGAGATTTTGAGAGAGAGTGGGTGCCTCGTTTCTAATACAACGCAGTGTATACGGCGGGATTTATCAAGCTCTGATGTGAGGTATTGCGCCCCAATTTGGCCTTACTTGTCAATGACTTCAATGGCAGCTAACGCGGGATCATGGTGCAAAGGAGCTTGATGAATCTGGCTCATACCTCCATTAAATATACAGCTCAACCCCCTTATAACGCTGTGCTTGGGGTCCAAAGAATCACATCGCGCTATAAGCGGATCGCATTAGAAGTAATGCACAATTGTATGCACTGTATAATAAAGTATTTACGATACCAATAATCGTGTTGTAAAGTATTCATAAATACAAAAATTGGGAGCCACGCTTGCATAGTGTTATAAGCGGATCCGCGTTGTAACGGATCGCGTTATAACAGGGTGAGCTGTATTATGCTTTGAATACGAGTAATGTGCTTTTCTGAATTCTGCAAAACACCCTTGCGAGCCTAGCTTTTCCTTTCTGAACTTCCCTTCATTTCTCTTTACCTTTCCGGTAGTAAAGTAAACACTTGCGTTAGATTTCATCTCACTAATGCTCTGTTGAAGGCAACTGTATTTGCACTTCTTTGCTAGTAATCACTCTGTCCAGTTGCCAGCATATCTGACATTTTGCCCATTACGAGTTGACAGTGAACACCTTTATTCTTCAATAGCCATTAGTAGTTTCAGGTATCTTTGTGTTAGGCAACATTTAATGATTCCTTCACCTAGCCTACGATCAGGATAATGACTGCTTTAACCCACTGTGTATTATTATGTTTCCAACATTAATTTAGCAGGGAACCTAACATTAGAAATGTCTTACTGTTCCACCTTAGTGAAGGAACAATATTTTAGACTTATAGAAGGATGATGATCCTTTTGGTTGCACAACCAAAGCGATACGTTTCTTTCTACAAGGTCTAGAATACTTTTAGTTATCCAATTTGCACCCTTCCTTGAAGTCAAAACACAGACACCGAGCAGTTTTAGCGCCATCATTTTTTTAATTATTATGACATCAAGGAACATTATTTACCATACATATACTATTTAACCAAGTTAAGATGGGACACTGGTATTAAAGGAACTTATTTGCCACTTGTAATACTTTATATTGGATGAATATGCGTAGGTGTTAATGGAATGAACATCACGATCACATTGGTCCCCCTTTACGATGTATGAATACACGTTGGTCCAGTTACAACTTGTCTAAAGACTATATCGTCTCACCTGTATCATTTCTATAGTCAAAGAAGGTTATTTACCAATATTCAATAGTGCCAATTTGGCACTACTGCACGGATACTCTCATTCAAGTTGGTAGGAGTGCCGGTGCTGCAGTGCCCAAGCTGTCGTTTTTTAATTTTTGTTTTTTCCCCCTTTAATATGTGCATTCATACAATGATAAGTAATTAGCTACTGTATGTTGCCGACCAATCGGCGAAGATTCGGCTCGGGGTTCACTAAATTGCTGTCAGTGCAGCAGAAGAGGACCCAAGATGCAAAGTTCTGTGGGGAATATCATGTGACCAGGCAGTCACTAGATACAATTGGTGTACTGCTAGGGAGAGGGCAGGGCTCATAAAGGGGTGTGCCAGAGCCTGTTTCAGAAGAGGAAGGGGATGTGACTTTGTAAATGGTTGCTATAGATAGAAAAAAGTGTGTTACATTATAATACATAAAAAATGTAATTCAGAGTTGTTTAAAAAAAATGCAACAAGTATTTTCTCATAGTACAGAACAGATTTATTAAAAAAAAACACACGTACTGTAGGATATTGCTTGGTCTGCAGCTTTAATGAATAACCCCTAAAGGGTATAAAGCTGTTACAAATGGTGATGAAACATACTGTACCATTGGGGTAGTGCACAATTTAACATTATCCAATCGTGAAACGTGAGGAATATTGCTAACATTTACTTGTTACTCAATTCAGCAGGTGTGAAACATTTGGCTATGCTTTACTGTAATTAATGTGTGCATTAAAGAAGCATTACCTCTTTGTTATTTCTTTTTTACTAGTGTAGCTATGTATCCTCTTGGCTACTAATCTGCCCTGCCTAACACATAAGCCCTGGTACCAGTGCAGGCAGTGTTATGGTTAATCTGGGTTCCACTGCAGTAAGCAGCTCCCTTGAGTGACAGGGTGGGGGGGTGAGATTAGGGCCTGTGTTCTTATATTTTGCACTGTTTTCTTTGTGTTTCCCACATATGCTCCTCCTGGATTGTATGAGATCTATCAGGGGCTCAGACATAAGATCTTCCCCCTGGGTACAAAAGGGTCTGCAGATCCAAATTCTAGTCAGTTCTGAGTGCTGGAGAGATCCCCTCCCTCAGGGGAGTGGGAACAACTACAACCCCATATTCCACCAGGGGATATGGGAGCTAAGGATAGACCTTTGGGGCCTCAAGCTCATTGGGTTGAGTCCAGGGACCCTTTGAAGAAGTGTACTCGTTGTATGCCGTATGCTGTTGAAGAATAGAGAACCTTCCTTTGGTTTACACTACGGCCTGAGACTGCAGTTTATCAGGGGGAGTACAAGAGGGTTTTCCTGCAGGGACTTCACCCAGTTCTGCTGGGACCTGCTGGAGATAGAGGCGCTGCACCAAGTGAAGAGCTGTGAATATTCCTAAAGCCTGTCCTGTTCATCCCCACGACCACCGGCAGACACTCAGTAGTATCCTGTAAGACTAGCAGGTGAGCAGCACAACACCAGGTAACAGTGACATCTCCCAGAGGGTGATGGAACACGTGTTACACTAGGTATGAAGCAGGAAGTGTCCGGAGCTGAACCTCATTGATCTCAGCTCTGAAGACCACCTGCTTCGCGAGGTAGATATCTCAGAAGGTGATGGTACAGCGGGCACAGGAAATGTCTATTTATTGGTCCTGCAGGTCAATAAAAAGCCATGCCATCATCCCTTGTGACTGCTTATTGACCCGCGGGACACAGCACCTTTACCAAAAAAGAGATACATAGCAGCACCTTCAGAGGTAATTATCTTGGGATGCAGGGGGTCGCCGAAGTTGAAACCAACGCGGTTCAGCTCCAGATACCCCCTGCTTCCCACCTAAGGGAAAAACTAATTTGTTTCTTTTTTTAAAGACTTTGGTGCTTTCATTAGAAATAGTATTTTTGTTCTATACAGTTATAAAGATCCTAGAAATGTATTAATTATCAGCATTGGAAAGTGTGACATTGGAGGAGATGCTATAGTTAAGTGTATGAACAGCACGCTGCAAAGCTTTAGACTTCGCACAAGCTATTTGATATTTCACAGTAATCCATTTCTATTGCTAATGTAAAATACATTGCAGGTGGCACTGAACAAGTGTTACACCTGTATCACTAAGACCCTTTATTCAAAATAGCTGTAACCGGAATCCTAGGAAGCAATTAGATTACAGACAGCCATGCCTGGACTAATCTACATTAATTCTAATTGGCAGTGTTCTGAACTATGCTGTTCTGCATCATTGCCCAGGGTAAAGAAGCTTGCATGAATGTCGGAAAGATGTATGCATTAGGAGGACCAAGGAAGACTACCAAGTTATATTATTACAATAAGCATACTGCCTACTGTCCTACTACCCACCACTATCCATGTCAACTCTGAACAAGTCCATTAGGTTGTTGCTTAAATAACGTTTGATTCATTGCAAATCTGTGGCTTTTGTGTTGCAAGTAAAAGGTCAATGATAAGAGTACTTTCTAATGTTCTGCTTTCTCTACTGCAGTGTTTCCCCACTCCAGTCCTCAGGGAACCCCAGCAGGTCAGGTCTTAAGGATATCCCTGCTCCAGCACAGGTGGGTCAATCAGCGGCTCAGTCTTTTTGACTGAGCCACCTGTGCTGGAGCAGGGATATCCTTAAGACCTGACCTGTTGGGGGTCGTCTGAGGACTGAAGTTGGGAAACACTGCTTTACTGTATCCCATACTGTATGTCTGTCTCACCAATATCTGCTCAGAAATGTTTAGCACAAGGTAACTTTTGAGGGATTGATATAGATAACATATGATTAACGAAGTCATCAAAAGCTTCCAATCTGCCTGTTTTCGGCCAAACAGTAATTCCCTACTGACGTTAATGGGACATTTTAGGTAAAAATGGCACAAACGACCGGTTCGGCTGATACAGAATAAGCCCCCAAGTGTTACCCGAGACATCCATCGCCACAGTACTTAATTTTCAGATTTGCTTAGATAAAAATGCCTTCTTTATTATTTCTTGCACCTGTCAATTTTCTTCCTAGTATACATTGTTTACTGGATGAAGATGTTAGACTTTTATAGAACTTGTATTTCAATGATACAGTTTGCACTTATTAAGCTACTTTGAAGGTAGTTTCTTTGATGTTGGTTTCCACTGAATACTCTATAGTAATAAGTAATTACAGCGTGACATCTCTTTCCAATGTAAGAGCTGCACATTCCAGTACCAATTCTGCGTTTCATCAATATTGTAGTGGATTAGCTATGTATTAACATAGGCGAGAGAAATTACATTTTAATATGAAATTATGTCTTTTTTTTGCTAAGCAGGGTATACCTGAAATCCTTCCCCTAGAGAGCAGGTACACTGGGGTTGACTTGATAGCATACAGGGGTGGGCTGGCATGGGGGGGGGCAGTTGGCCCCTGGATGGCTCAGATTTCCCAATGCTGCGCTGGTAGCTGTTGCGCTCACATGGCAGGCAGGGTTGTCATGTTCTAGCCATGTGGGGGTGCTTGTGAGCTCCCCTTGCCTGGCCTCTGTTCTTTTCTCTGCACCTGCCCCAGGTCAGTACGTGTTTGTGTGTGCTTATGTTGGTCAGTACGTGTGTAAGCGTTAGCATACTGTATGCAGTGTTGTAGTCGTAAAAAAAAAACCATAAGGTATGCCGCACCATGCTAACTGAAGGGTCAACATTTTTTAAAGGCGCACTCCCGCTCAATAAAAAATGCAAAATAAATCTAAAGTTTCCACCGGGGTCCCTGTGTCAGTGGTCTTCTGAGCACCCTTCCCCCCTCTCACACACACCTCCTTGCTCTAGCCCTCTCCCCATGTATTTCTCCCCACATCACCCTCTTTCTTACTCTTCCTCTCTCTTTCACCCCCTCACTCTTCCCCACATTGTGCATACAGTATATCTGGCATTTGTGCGCATTGTGCATGTATTTGGGGTGTGTAGTCATGGAGCATATATCTGGTGTATGCATGTACTGCATCTGGTGTACTGCATGAGTTCGCTCGGTGCATGCATGTGGCGTGTCCGTGTACTGCACCTGGTGTAAGATGCATGTATGTGGTGTGTCTGCATGGTGCATGTATCCGATGTGTGACTGTGTGTGGCGCATGTACTGTATCTGGTGTATGTGTTTGCTTAGTGCATGCATGTGGTGTTTCTGCATATATGTGCGCATATGGTGCATATATCTGGCATGTATATTTCTGTGTACATTACCTGTTACATTTGACGCTGCGTAGGGTGCCAGGTACCTGGGCACGTGACCCATGCTTTCCTCCACAAGAAACATTTGCCAGCCAGTCCCCATCAACATATGTTTCAATAGAATAAATACATGTATCATTTCCTTCTACTCTACACACGTCTGCTACATTCCTGACCCTGCTTTGTGATTAGAGCACAACTCTTCTGATGCGGGTTTTTTTTTAACCTGATGAACACATTTCAGTTTGCTAGTTTACTGCAACCTGACCTGTGATCTATAAAAGCCTGATTCTATATGGCTGTTATTTAAATGCAACTTGAATGTTGGGGATTAATATGATATTCTATCATACTCCAGAGGAAAAAAAAAAAGGCCCTGAAGTTCAATCCTCTTTTAAGTAGCAAACTTATAAACCAGTTTCATTTCATCGCACAAATGTGCGGAGGGAAATAAAGCAGCTTTTGGTAAAATCACCATACTGTACTCTAGGTGCCATAAAAGTGCGTGTCAGCAAAAAAAAAAAAAAATAATGTTTTTTTTTTTAATTCAACATTTCGCTAAATGCAGAAAAGTACAAAATAAAACGTGATCAGACAACAAAAAAAAAGGGGGGATATTAAAGTGAATTAGTACAAGGTATTTTCTTCCTTTACTAGCTTTTAAACAATGCACCCAATGAAATAATGTCACTGTGTCGTGTTGTCTCCGAATAATAGACCACAATGTTGCATGTGTACATCGTATAATAAGCAGTTTATTATTTTCTAGAGCATTTTGGTTGAAACCATTGTTTGCTCATAGCCTAAGGTCCCAGTTGCTAAGGTTGCTTATACTGTAATACCTTTATTCCTGACCTTACAAACATATGCTTTTTTTTGTCTTACGAAAACAGATTTTGCATGCAATTTTTTTTTCTTCCAATCACAGTATTGGATCTACTGGATATGTCTGGTGTTAACAGAATCAAGAGAAGCCAGCAGTCACACAGACACTTTTCAGGTGTTTATTGTAGGGTGATCCACCACAATATACACTCGGAAAGTGTCCGTGTGATTGCTGGCTTCTCTTCATTCTGCTGCATGTTGCTGGGTTTCTATGTATCAAGAGGTGCGCGTGTGCCGACGCATTTTACTCTGTCGGAAACGCGTCAGAATTGTTTGTGTGTGATACGTGGACCAGCACCAACGTGCAAATGTCACTCCGCCACAACTCCTCCCACTCATTCCATAAATCCCTCCTCTTGCGGCAGGCGAAATGCAGAGATACAGCACTGCAGATAACGGCGCAAGGAAGATGAATTCATATTAGCTTCCTGGCACAGGTACATTTCAGCCAAAATAACTGATTTGCAGCCAGGGAGCCACATGTGAGTACTACTTGCTTCTAAATACAAACCAATTACCTACTGTAATATAGCCAATTAGCCATGGATATCATTTATTAAAGAAAACAGTGGAAGAGAGACGGGACCAGTTTCCCATTGCTTGTAATCATGAAATCATCAGAATCCAAAAGCTTTTCAGTTTCCGCCATTAGAGAACAGCCTTAAGGTACACGAATAACACAGAAACTCATTACACGCTTTCCTCGATGACATAGCAATTTTGATTCTGGGAATAAAAATATTAAAATGCTTCAGGCCAAACAAGTCAGTCTGCAATTCGGCCGAGACCTGGTACGGAATTCTTATAAATCATCCTCCACAGGGCGATGAGCTGTAAGCACCGTGATTGCTGCTTTACGAGTAGCAGTAAGTTATGGGCTGATCCAGGGGTGGCCAACTCCAGTCCTCAAGGGCCATCAACAGGTCAGGTTTTCAAGATATCCCTGCTTCAGCACAGGTTGCTCAATCAGTGGCCCAGTCTTCGAAAAACTACAAACCTACCAGACATTTCCACAGCTATGTATTTTTTGGCCAGTTATTTAAATATAAAGGTAATTAACAGAGTAATTCACGCCCTGCTCCCCCCTTTTCACATACATGAGAAGCAGAGGGTCCCCAGAGATGAACTGTATTCATTTCAGCTCAGGGGACCCCCTGACTCCTGCTGTCAGTTACTTCCTGGTATTTAAATGCCCTGCCAATAGAAAGCTACAACTGATGACTTTGGAGCTTTCTATTCGCCACATAACAAGGGTAAGTTTAGACTGCCATTTTGTTTCCCCTTGGCAGATGCTATCTTCCCCAGACAGTATCTTGGGCGCCAAGCTTTTTTTTTTATTATTATTATTAGTCTTTTTGTTTCCACATAACTTTTAAGCAGGGGGTCTCCGGAGCTGAACACCACTAATTTCAGCTCCAGGGACCCCCTGCTCCCGAGATGCAGATCGCCAAAAGGAGTGCCAGTATCTCTGCAGAGTTTAAAGCTCCACTGTCACCAAAAGTGTCCAGAGGATGGCACGGTTTCCTATGCAGGGAAATCGCCCGCTTGAATTGCCACTTTAATGCGGACTGAAGTAAGCCAGTCCTCAAGCCCCCTCTCCCCCAACAGGTCAGGTTTTCAGGGTATCCCAGCTTCAGCACAGGTGGCTCAAGCAGGGACTGATTAAGCCACCTGTACTGAAGCTGGGATATCCTGAAAACCTGACCTGTTTTGGGGGCGGGGCTTGAGGACTGGAGTTGAGCCCCCCTGCCTTATAGAATAGGGATCTTAAGCAACCAGTAAATGGGAAGTTCGTGGGTGGGATTGTAAGGCTACAGTGAATATAAAGACTTTATACAGTACAAGTCCTATTTATAAGTCAACATTCAAATGACTTCTGTGACTGACACGGCTGTATTTAGCTGTCTTGTAAAGTATTAGAAGCTCTTAAAGTACCCTAGCCACTGGATCTAATTGCTCAGCATGTCACTTCAATCATTCTATTGCCATTATTAACCTCAATTAGGATGAAATGTCAGAAATGTAAGTTTAAAACAGATTAAATGTAACTCATTTCCCCCCAAATGCTTTTATATGGAATCGTGAATCCTGGAAAATAGAATCACGTGACATCTGGAATGAAAACATTCCGTATAGCTGAAGAGGAAATGCATCTTAAGAAATGATTGTATGTTGCGTTAATGAATAGACTTTTTGAAATGTATTTTCAGGAAACAATTCCTTGAAGAATCTAGAAAAATCATATTGAGAGTCCACCGAAAACCAGACCACACTATAGAGACTTCTTTTTCTAAGAAATCGATCACTACAAGGCCATATTTAATATGCTTTACAGCCATGATAAATAGTGGGCTAAGTTACTAAGTGTAGCACATTATTGTTGTAGCGTTCAGAGTAATAGAACACAGCAACAGATCTGTTTGTGATACTTTGTTGCCAAAGGGCAGAACTTAAAAAGGACTTTTAAAGTGGTTGCTGTAGCAACCAAATGATGATCAGTACATTAAAAAAATAATTAAAACTGGTATTAGGAGTTAAAAAAAATCAGACAGTATTATCTAATACTACAGAAATTATTTATTTAAAACAAACACAATTTTTCACTTGTTTTGCTTTAATGCTTTTTATTGGATGAGATATGCAGGAACACTTTAAATGTCAGTGTTATTTTGGATCAGATTGTTCTAATGAAAGTGAATAGGGCTGTAGTGTGTCTTCTGGCATCAGAAGGTGTCTCATCGCTTAGCAAATATGGCCCTTTATCTCCAAATGCCGCAGGTACCACAATTAAACTATACGTTCTGCAAGAACCATGACATAGGTTCTTATGTGACCCGAAACGTTGATCCATGTTTATTAAACACCTTTTCTGCAGTTTGATGACCACTACTTTCTTTCTTGAGTTATCCGCGGGCGGTAGCTTTACTGGGTTAGTGCTGTTGTGCACCTGTGCTATTTCTCTACAAGTACCGTGAGTGCCCCTATTTTGGCTAATATTTGCAAGAACCACCGGCCTTATTCACCAAGCTGTGCTTAGTAATGGGCTTTAAAGTGTCTTATGACACCAGAAAAGGTCTTACAGAGTAGGACAGTTCCAAAGTGCAGGGAAACCGTTCCAGGAGAGGAGAATCCGGCTTGTGCAGCCAACATAACAGACAAACAAATTCCTCAAAATGCAGGTCTCTTCTAGGACAGAGGTACAAGTTCACAATGCAATTCCTCATTTATTGTAACAGCCAAGAACAGAGGAGAAACAATGTTTCAGGTCCCAGATGGAGCTTTCATCAAGCGAGGAGACCTGCATTTTGAGGAATTTGTTTACAGAGTAGCACCCCTTACTGACTATGGTCTTACAAGTGCTACAGTATACAACAAAAATGGACATGTGTTTTATAGCAATTTGTTGATGATCAACCAAATACCGTATTGGCCCGAATAAAGTGCAAGGTTTTTTTCCGAAAATTGCCCCGCCAAAACCTGCACTTGCACTATATTTGTAGCCTAGCATTTAATATGGGGGAAAAAAAATCTAAGATGGCCGCCAGGCGCTTCCGGTATTCCCGACACAGCGCCGGCACCGAACAGAGTGGGTGGCACTGACCTGAGATGAGAGCCGCAGCAGCAGGGCACCCCAACAGGAATCCGGTGCCAGAGCTGTGGGAGGCTGACATTCGCTGACCTGTGGAGCTGCAGCGGAGGGCCCATAGATAAGGAGAGGCGCCCATTTAGTCCTGGCGCTTTACTGCACCCCCCCCCCTGGTCATCAGCTGTTTGGCTGATCTTTGCCTGTTATTCTATTTCCTACAACTGTGACTTTCCAATCTGTTTCCTTTCTTTCTTATTTGCAATACTTTGTTGGCAAAACTGTAGGGGTCGTATTATGTGCGAGATCACACTATATTCGGGCCAACACAATAATACCCCTAGCCCCTTCAGTAATAGCCACTACCATACATCATATTATACAGTATTTATCCAAAATGAGATACATGAGATCCAATTTTAGACAAGGGACATTGTCATTTGAATTTTCAAGTGGCAGCAGTGTTTATAAGATAGAAACCTATTCAAATATAGTATTCATGAAGCCAAGATAATGATTTATGATCCAGATTGCCAGCATATTGCTAGCAGATTTGGGAATTTACTTTGCATAAAGCTTGGTGTGTTCTTGCAATGCAACTTGATGCCCTCAAATCTCTTCTTCACAAAGAAAACATACAAGAGGGACATGCAGATGATGAATGTTACAACGTCCTACGTTAATTCCGTGTGTATCAGCGTGTGGTCATCACTCGTTACATGAAATTCTGATTTATGAATCTTTTAACCTGGGGTGGGAATTGCAATGTAGCAAAATGAATAAGTACAAGATATGTCTCCCAAGTGATGTCAACAGACAACAGAATAGCCATTGTTTAACAATGCTAGTTGTTTTTCTCATTGTGTTAGCTTTGGAGAGAATACATGTTGGTCTTTGTATTACATTGCTAGTACATTTTTTACATTTTAACATCTGGGGGTGTTCTGCAATGTCGCATCCCATCTGCAAGGAGAAAATCATAAACAAGTATCAAAAGTCTCCTTTTCTTAGCAAAACCAAGTGGCATCTTTAAGATGGAAGAAAAAAAAAGAAAAATAATTGAGTGAGATCTACTTCAAATATAAAAGCAGATAGCTGCCAACAGCTGCTTAAATAAATAGAAAGGCATAAGCATATGTGTTTGTTTCTTTGCCTTCAAGCTGCCAAGTAAATGTAATAAGTTTTTGTTTTATGAAGAATGATAAAATGGTCCAAAGGCAATTTTGTCTCGCCAATAAGCAATAAACAAATATATCAGCATAATAATACTTATTTACTTTTTAGTTCCATAAACTGAAACCAACTCTAATAAATCGTACATTTCAATTTCTTTTGTATCTGAGATACTTCAGTCTGTATGTTAATGCATGGCTGTTGGCAGGGGGAAAAAAACCATTTGTGGAAAATAAGAGCGTCTTTTTGAGCATTCTGGAGGTTACAACAATCTATTAATCTGGTACTTTACAGATCTTCCATTTTCTGCAACGTTTAAGACAATTCATTGATTCTTTAGTTACAGTATCCCTAACCATACCCATATTCATCAAGATCTTATCTGAATCGGAATGAGCTTAATCCGCTGTGACTGTGGTCAGCAATCCTTGACTATGTGTGTCTGACCATGGAGATAAAAGACGTATCGACATCAGTGAATGGTTTACCCAAATGTATCCTATGATGGCTCTGCTTTTGCTTTACACCCCAGCAGTTTTTCATTAAGCAAAACTGAGCGAGGCTATACTGTACGTGAACCAATGGAAGACAAAGTAGGGGGAGAGGGGGGTAAGAGACAAGAACATAAGAAATTGAGGGACGACCCAGAAAGAGTAAAGGGCATTAAAGCTGCAGTTCAGTCAATATCCTGCATGTGTGTTTTTTTTAATAAATCAGTTCTGTAGTAAGAAAAAATACTTTTAGCATTTTCTGTTTTAAAAAACAACAACTTTGAAAGACCAATTTTCTTGTATTCTATTTTAACAGCCATTTGCTAAGGCACTGCCCCTTCATGTCCTGTCACAAGCCCTGGCACACCCCTTTGTCAGCCCTGCACTCCCTCTAGCACTTGTCAGTGCAGGAATGCTCATGAATATTCATGAGCTTCCACTGACAGACAAGCAGATTATAAACAAATCCCAGTTTTTAATATGTCACCAAATTTCGACCTATCAATACATGGAGAATGAATTGATCTGCAGCTATACAGTTCTTTAGGTAATTAGAGATTGCACACATGAAACTATTGAAGTAAAAAAATAAATGTAAAAAAAAAAAAAGACTTCAGTCTTTTTTTTTTTTAAATTTTTTTTTTACTTCAATAGTTTTATGTGTGCAATCTCTAATTACCTAAAGAACTGTATAGCTGCCAGTCAGTTCGTTCTCCATGTATTGATAGGTTGAAATTTGGTGACATAATTAGTGAAGGGATCTGTTTATATTCTGCTTGTCAGCCAGTGGAAGCTCATGAATATTCATGAGCATTCCTGCACTGACATGTGCTAGAGGGAGGGCAGGGCTGACAAAGGGGTGTGCCAGGGCTTGTGACAGGACATGAAGGGGCAGTGCCTTAGCAAATGGCTGTTAAAATAGAATACAAGAAATTTGGTCTTTAAAAGTTGTTTTTTTAAAAACAGAAAATGCTAAAAGTATTTTTTCTTACTATAGAACTGATTTATTAAAAAAAACACACATGCAGGATATTGACTGAACTGCAGCTTTAACTGCAATGGAAGTGGGTTCGCAAAAGAGGAAAATAAAAAGTATTTACTCTCCACGGATGACAGCACTGACAGGGGGAGGCATGATGTGGATTCCCGAGTAAAAAACAGAAAGCGATTGCCATTCCGTAGTTTGTGGTTTTTGGGGGAAGCCACCTAAGAACCCTGGTAGGACCTCAGACCTCTCATTTGCCGAATAAAGGCAAAAGTGGAAGAGTTGGTGGCACAGAAGGTGGTAGGTGCGCTATCAGGAGAGCGAGAATCCCAGCAGAAAACGCGCCATAGACTTCTGTAAAAGACAGGAACTCACGGCACTCAAAAACTGTGCATTTTCTCCGAAACGTGGTGCATTATCTCTGCGTCATTATAAAAATACGTTCAATGTCGATTTGACTCTTGACAAAAAGTTTTAGAGTGCCACAGGATCCTGTCCTTTACGTAAGAGGCACTGCAGCCTGAACCACTACGATACCAAGTAGTTGGCAGACTACATATGAGAAATGGTGTTTATCATTTATTTAATACTTCCTGCCATGGCCCGAGGAAGAAAAGCTAAATACTAATGTCAACAGACAAAGGATCATACCAGAGTCAGCCATCGAACCTTCTGTCTTGTCCTTAGGCAAAAGTCTATGTGAATTCTTTCAGGAGCAATGTATTATTCAAGCATGGGAGTACCTTTCATAAATGCAATATGAGAGGAGATGCGCTCTGCAAAAGATGAAATATCATGTCTAATAGCCAGTGGTTTACTGTGACAATTGGAAGCATTCTCCCTCAAGCACCTATAGAAAAGTTTAAACAGCAGTGAGCAATGCAGGAAATCTGTGTAGACATTAGGGGGAGGGGGAGGTGGGGGGGGGGGAGGGGGGGTGTTGCTCGGTTTAAAAAAGGCAAAACATCTATGCTATAAATGGAAGTGTTTGAACCATATGCAAAGTGGTACTTTACAGGTAGGTAATATATATACACACACACACACACACACACACACACACACACACACACACACACACACACACACACACACACACACACACACACACACACACTCTCTCTCTCTCTCTCTCTCTCTCTCTCTCTCTCTCTCTCTCTCTCTCTCTCTCTCTCTCTAAATTCTCCTACCTCTGCCAGCTTCGTTTTTACTCTTTAATTGAACTAGCCTGTAACGGAAGCAGCAGAGGAGCCTGGAGGAATACGGATGCTAATGGCCCTTTCTTCCTTGTTCTGCTTCCTAATTGCTTGTGTTGATTCATCGGGGTGCTGTGTCAGTGTGGTATATAGGGAGAAGCTTGCACGGCTCCCGTTAGGAGCAAAGGAGAGAGGAGGTGTGCGCTACTCCCAGAGCACCACACTGCGAACTTACACCTAGTCGTGTGAAAAATGCTGTGCAATCTGTTCTGCAAACCCTGAGTGGTTGATGTTCCCTCCTTGCAGGAAGGAATCTGAGTCCTAATCAGGCATCTTACAGTATTTAGCATCCTAAATTTGCTACTAGTTTTTAAACAGGCTAACATTCTATTTATGTGAATTATGCACTCATGAATACAGAGCAATGAACTTGATGTTATGTCAACTTCTTGCATATGTACAACACGGGTCTCTATAGTGGAACTAGGGATGGGTGAATCAGTCCAAATCCGTTCCCCGGAATTCCGTGGATTGCTATGACCAAATATGTGTGTGTGTTCACCAAAATCCGCCCCCCCCCACCACCAAAATCCGCCCGGCGACTAGGTACTAACAAATGAGCGGATTAATCCGAATCCGCCATTGGATACAATCTAGGTGGATTTTTAAGCATCCGCACCCGGAGAATCCGAAATTCGCACTCAAGATTGTTACAAATTCATGCTCTTTCCCCCTTGGATTTAATCTGAGCGCAGTTTTTTTTTTTTTTAACAATCCGCCATGTGGATGGTCAGTGATAGGGGGGAAAAAAAGACGTACTGGCCTTTTGAGGGTGAAGACCAAAGGAATTGGTCGATCCGAGGCGGATCTAAATCAGTGAAAATGTTTCATCCATCTCTAAGTGTAACCTTTGTTAGGATACATTCTTACCGCTCTCTACAAATCCTATAACCTTTGACTTGTGAAGGAGAGATCTCTATATCCGCTTCCGTCATTGGCTTTTCTGTCCATTGACACTCTGTCATTACGTCCTTAAACTTCAGATCTGTTGGACAGAAATTGTGCAAACCTTTAACCCTTTACAGCCGAGACAAACTGGCCAAATGTTGCAAAGTCCCTCATGACAGGTTACCCCCCCCCCTGCAGTGATAGCGTTTAAAAAACAACGGCATAAATATTATTAGGTTCATTTATATTACGCCCCCGTACCTATAAATCCTCGGGATTAAACTGGTGAGGAAGGAAGGACGGAACACAACTTGCAGTTTAATGTATTCGAAAAATAAGCCAATCATGTAATAATTTGCACCTGGCTAAAAAGGACTTTGTGGCATATGTGCAGTTGTTTATAAATTCTGTAAACGTTGCAGAGGTTTATCCACTAGGATTCCCGAGTGGTTTTTTAACCCTTTGAGTGCTGAGGGGGTTTGTGAATGCAAGCGATGTTCAAGCCACAGTAACGATTATATTCTTAATGTAAACCTAGAGAAACTATATATATTTTTTGTAAAGCAGAACCTGTCCATTGTTAAGTCTGTCCTTGGTTTAACGTTACAGAAATTCCAGTTCAAATGCTAAAAAATAAAAAAATTACGAACTCAAGTGAATATGAATCCTTTCGTCTTTCACACTTGCATAATCTAAATAAGACTACGTTCCCCAACCTAAAGCTAGCAGAACATCTAAGCATATAATTAGTAAAGTGCTATAAAAGTAGAGAAACAATGACAAACGCAGCGAACGGTAACATTTTAAATGTGCTTTCCTGAATTCAACTTCTATAAAAAATGCGATAGTTTATTCATCCATATATTTTGTAAAACTAGGACACGCTAGGCTCTTATTTCAGTGATGTTCACCTGCCTCCAAGCTACCGAAACTTTGTAGCACCTTCTCATAGCCTTTGCCCCTAGCAGCCCACTCCCCCCCCTCACGGCTCTTACCTGCGGCAGGGGCCGGCGTGGTGCGGCGATCTCCGTCTTCTCCCCTGCAAATTGTAAATGTTTCCCCTGCAGGTCCTGAAAAAATGGTCGCGTGGTGTCAAATGACGCCACGTTGCCATGGCAACGGGATGCCGTGACATCACGTCGGCACGCAACGTGGCGTTGCGTGACGTCATGGCGTCACGGAGCATTCCGTTGCCATGGCAACGCGGCGTCATTTGACGCTGCGCGGCCATTTTTTCAGGATCGGCAGGGGAAACATTACATTTTGCAGGGTAGTAGACGGAAATCGCCGCACCATGCCGCAGGTAAGTACTCTGGCCAAAATGCTCTCGCCCGTGGCGCGCGGCGAGTGCATTTGTCGAGCCCTATATTTATATATATATATTTTTAAATGCATGGATTGCCTCCAAGTGACTGGAGTGCACAGTGTCTTCTGGCACCTGAAGGTGTTTTACATGGTTACATAGTGAAGCTGAAAAAAGACATATGTCCGTCGAGTTCAACCTATGTTAAATGTAGGCAACAGATACTCATCCTACAGTATATTTGTATTTACAGTTTATTAATCCAGAGGAAGGCAAACAGAAAGCCCCAGTGACACATTATCCAATGATGTCTCATAAAATAAATTCCTTCCTGACTCCAATAAAGGCAATCGGATAACTCCCTGGATCAACATCCTTCCCATGTTTAATTATTTGGTATATCCCTGTTTACCTTTAGTTTCTAAAAAGATGTCCAACCTTTTCTTGACGATTTCTATTGTATCTGCTATCACAGTCTCCATGGGTAATGAATTCCACATGTTAACTTCCCTGACAATAAAGAACCCTTCCCTTTGTCGCGGGTGAAATCTCCTTTCCTCCAATTTCAAGGGATGACCCGTGTCTTTTGTATCGTCTTTGGGATAAATAGTTCTTTTGAAAGTTCCTTATATTGACCCTGAATATATTTGTCATATCCCCTCTCAGCCACATCTTTTCTAATGTAAACAAATCTAATTTAGCTAGCTTTTTTGTTACGTCAGATTTTTCATCCCCTTTATTCATTTGGTGGCTCTTCTCTGTACTTCTAGTTGCATCGTGAGAAGGAGGGGCTCAGTGAGTAAAAACACTGACTGACACTGAGCAGGGGAACCTGATTCAATTCCTGGTGTCGGCTCCCTTGTGACCATAGGCAAGTCACTTTATCTCCCTGTGCCTCAGACACCAAAAACATAGATTGTAAGCTCCACGGGGCAGGGACCTGTGCCTGGAAAATGTCCCTGTAAAGTGCTATGTAAAAACTAGCAGTGCTATACAAGAACGTATTATAATAATAATAATTATTATGTCGTGATGTCCAAAACTGTACTCCATATTCAAGGTGTGGTCTTATTAAAGCTTCATACAGTGGTAACATTATGCTTTCTTCCATTCCATTCATACCCCATTTTATGCAAGCTAAGATCTTGTTTGCCTTTGCTGGATCTTCCTGACATTGAGCACTATTGCTAAACCTGCTGCCTGCAAGCACTCCTAAATCCTTCTCCATCAATGGTTGACCTAATTGTGTCCCATTTAGTTTGTAAGTCGCCTGTTTATTCTTGCTTCCCAAATGCATAACCTTACATTTATCTGTATTAAACTTCATATGGTATAACACTGCCTAGTAAAAAATAGTCCTGCATGCCTTTCAACGCAGCCAGTGCTTTTAGATTTGGCTAAAGTTGCATTTTAATTGGCAATCTATAATGTACCAGTAAACAGGATGTACAAATAGCTGAAAAGTATCCCAAGTGTCAAAAATCAAGCAAATTGTTTGAACTTTTGCTCAACATTACTGGGAGCAATTTGACGAAGGGGGGCCACTTTAACTTTGTTTTTGTTTTTTTTACACATTTTGGTGTCTTGGTTTTTGATTTGGTTATGTCAGGACTTGATTGGCTTAGTTTAAAACAAAAACAAAAATTCATAGGCAGGAACATTTTTCTTCTGGAACCCAAAAGTTTACCCAGTCTATAGATAAAAACTAAAATGTATTCTGAGCCTGAGTCTCTCTCAGGTTCTGGCTCAAACTTTGTCTATATTCAAAAATGCATTCCGGTGTTTAACGCAACCCTTCAAACTAACTCTGCAGCAGCGGATTAGGCGGCCTGCCCATTGTTTATAAGGCATGTTATGTAGCAGGTCTGTTAAACTTGTGCCTACGGGCCAAAATGTGGCCCCAAAGAGGCTTGGATTGTCCCTTGAACTGTCTGCTCCTGCTAATTCCATCTGTTAATGCAGGGGCCCTCAACTCCAGTCCTCAAGCCTCCACAACAAGTCAGGTTTTCAGGATACCCCAGCTTCAGCAGAGGTGGCTCAACTGAGCCTCTGATTGAGCCACCTGTGCTGAAGCAGGGATATCCTGAAAACCTGACCCGTTGGAAGGGCTTGATGACTGGAGTTGAGCCCCCCCTGAGCTAATGTGTAAGAGATATGGTACGTTTGTTATAAATGCAGTATAACAATTTTAAACCATTTAAATGAATGCTGATTTATTTTGTGTCCATCCCCCTTAGAACACGAGTAGAAGAGTCCGGTTTACATGGTATGTTCTATCCTCAGCTGTTAATATTTGCCCGTTCACGAGAAGCAGTACTTTTGGGCTAAATCCTAATTATGAAATTTCATGGCTATCACTTATGGTAGAAGCGCCGTCATTTCCATCCCACTTCCATGAATCCTTTTGATTGATGTCCCCTTCCATTAAATTGTCACCGGGGCCACTCTCATTTTGAATGTCACGAAAAGAAATATGCAGAGTTCAGAGTTTGGAATTTGTTTGGCTGGTGAGCTCGCGAGACATCTTGCTGACAAAGCTGCAATTAGTGATCCTTATTACCCCGCGCAGTTCCACCAGCACTGCCAATATTCCCAGAGAACAAAAAAAGATAGCATAGATTAAAACCAGCAGCACTGACATATGAGTTTAATAAAACATATCTTTGGCATATTCTGTCAACAACAGGATATAGAAGGGGAAATGGTTGAATTTGACTTTTAAGGTTTGCTTTTTTTTCTCCCCCCATGGCGGAGTTGCCTTAGAAAAAGGGTAGACACAGGCTCTAGTTTCAAGACATTCTAGAAGTTAAATAACGGGGCAATTCTCGTACGACATTACTTTAACAACAGTTTATAAAGTGTTTGTGGTCTAAGGCTGGGGTGGGCAACACCAGTCCTCAAGGGCCACAGACAGGTCAGGTTTTCAGGATATCCCAGCTTCAGCACAGGTGGATCAATCAGTGGCTGAGTCTTCGACTGATTGAGCCCCCTGTGCTGAAGCTGCGACTTAATGAGCCAACTGTGCCGGAGCTGCAACTGATTGAACCACCCCTGCTGAAGATGGAATGACTGAGTCAGCTGTGCTGAAGCTGGGATTGATTGAGCCACCTGTGCTGAAGCTGGGATATTCTGAAAACCTGACCTGTTGGTGGCCCTTGAGGAGTGGAGTTGCTCACCCCTGCTCTAAACTCTGAAAGGTTCAGAGCCTATACAGTATATTATAAAAACCCTTTTTTCCTTTAGAAAGAATATAAGTACAGTATGTAAATTAAACAGTAGCGGTATTCGGGAGTCCAGTACAATCACACTTTGACTCACACAGGGAACAATCCGCATAGCTCTGTTAAAGCAGAGCTCATAACATGTATCCTCAAAGCTAATTCCATGCAAAAACAATGTCATTTCTACATCTCATTGACAAAGGTTTAATGTCATTATTATAGAGTAACATTCACCAAACGCAGAGGGCGGCTAACCATCTCCTTTCTATAGCATACCATTTACCAATAATGTGATGTTAAAGAGGCAATTTTTGGGCAATGTATTTTTATTTTTTAGCAGGATTGAAGCAGGGGGTCTCCAGAGCTGAACACCCCTAATTTCCGCTCCAGGGACCCCCTACTTCTGGAGATACAGACCTCCGTAGTGGGCGCCGGTAGCTGCTCCCTCCGCTCAGCTAGCAGGGTTTATGTAATGGCGGAGTTTCAAAACTCCCGCGCCCTGCGGGCCAATAGGAATCCGTGACATCATCAGGTTCAGTTTCCTATTGGCCCGCGTGACGTGGGAGCTTTAAACCCCAGCCAGAGCTGCTCCCTTCACACCATGACGCCCCTTGGATTGCTCCTTTATTGTCATTATTATAGCATAACATTTACCAAAAGCATAGGCTAAAACGTCATATTATTATAGCATAACATTGGCCAATAACATGATGGTAAGTATGTTTTAGCGGTGCTCCAATCCCGGGAAACAGAAAAAGGGCTTTTGTAGGAGAGGGAGATACCTGGACAATGTGCCAAGTTAAATCATTTTTAATTACTTTGCATATTTAAATGTTGTTATTTCTCAGGTATCTCAGGTGTGTTCACAGGTATGTCTCCAGGTGTTGCATAGAGTGTTTTGAGAGGTTAATGGGTATGCTACATCTCTCGCGCTCATTAAAGTCACTAAGCAGCGCGTTCTGGATCAGGGCCACAGTGCACCGCAGTCGGCAGCAGTAATACAATTATCTCTAACCATGTGATCTCTCCAATCAAAAGACATTTCTATCTGTAATAATGAGAGTTGCTATCCGTTTTCTGGTTGTTCTTCTAATTAATTCAGGGGTGGGCAACTGCAGTGCTTATGGGCCACCAAGAGGTCAGGTTTTCAGGATATCCCTGCTTCAGCACAGGCGGCTCAGTCCTTGACCGTGGGCCTCCTGTGCTGAAGCAGGGATATCCTCAAAATCTAACCTCTTGGTGGCCTATAAGCACTGCAGTTGCCTCCCCGTCCCCCCCTGGTTTAGAACAACAAACAGGAAACAGACAGCAAGTTTTCAGGATATCCCTGCTTCAGCGCAGGTGGCTCAGGACTAAGCCACCTGTGCTGAAGCAGGGATATAGTTACATAGTTACATAGTTACATAGTAGATGAGGTTGAAAAAAGACGTAGGTCCATCAAGTTCAACATATGCTAAATTTAGACAACAGATACTTTATCCTATATCTATACTTAATTATTGATCCAGAGGAAGGCAAACAAAAAACCCCAGTAAGGGGAAAAATTAATTCCTTCCTGACTCCAAGAATTGGCAATCGGATTAATCCCTGGATCAACATCCTTCCCATGTATACTTATTTGGTATAACCCTGTATACCTTTCCCATTTAAAAAGATGTCCAACCTTTTTTTGAACAAATCTATTGTATCTGCCATCACAGTCTCCATGGATAATGAATTCCACATTGTAACTGCCCTTACTGTAAAGAACCCTTTCCTTTGTTGCTGGTGAAGTCTCCGTTCTTCCAACCTTAAGGGGTGGCCCGGTGTCCTTTGTACTGCCCGTGAATATCTTGAAAACCTGACCGGTTTGGTGGCCCTTGAGGACTGGAGTTGGCCGCCCCTGTTCTAATTGTTTACTTTCTCCAGTCTCCGTATTTGCCTCCCTACAAAACAGGCACAGGGGATAACAAGAGGAACTGAAAAGTAAGCTAGACAACAAGTCCTTATTAGAACTATAAACCGGATACCTGAACAAACAGGAACAGAACAACACACCATGGGAACAGTTTGAAATGACTGTAGTTCAGATCAAGGGCTTTGTTCCTGATGCTCTCAGAATGACAGGCTTCAACCATTTAAATGTTTCTAGTCAAATATAATGAATGCATAAGATGCACAGTATGGTTCCAAAGGTACATTAGAAATTCATCAGTAAAAGAAATTGCCATTTTAATGTTTAGTGCTCAATACTCCATTATCAGCCTGTGTTCTGCACCAACACATCGGAAATGGCCAAAGATAATATTTGCATATTATTTATCGCAAGTGATTGGGAGAAGAATGCGTTTGGACCTGTGGGAGATGGTCAAATGACACTTTCTAATGGCGGGGGGCACGGGGTTTACAGAGGCGTGCTTCCCGAATACATTTAAACGAATGCTGAGGGAGCTGCAGGGAGGGCTTCTGTAAACTTCTACTTACCTTGTTTCAGACGCTCCTGGTCGCGCGTCGCCATGGCAACGCAGTGTCAAATTACGCCGCGGGGTCATATGACATCGCAACGTGACGTCATGGCGCCAGGAACGTCTGAAGCAAGGTAACACGGGGGGGGGGGGGGGAGGGTAGAGGAAAGGGGGACAGATGGCAGGGGGGCGCAGGGACAAAAAAATTGTGCTCCCCTGGCCTAAAGGATTATGGAAATAAAAAATTTTATGCTATTGTCATAGCCTTTTTACATTTTTCCAGTTTATAAAATCTAATTTGTAAATATATTTTCAGCCACTTGCATACAAATAACGCTACAGTCGATCTGGCGACTAAAATTTCTGATAATAAATGTGCACATCATTTCTTCATAGACTGATAAAATGTAAAACTGCCACTAATGTAGCAATTTCTTTTAGTTTGTGTCATTCTTTTGCCCATTAACAAAAAAAAGTGTTTCTCTTTTACCGGTAATATTTAAACCACATGTTCCCAAGCAATCACCAATCTTTCAGTCAGTGTAACTCAGTAGCTACAATGTATTCTTATATTACTAAGGTAAACATTATCTATTGTTACAGTTTGCAGCTCAAACTGCTGGGAATATTGGCAACAAATGATCAAACAGGAAAGTGTTGCAAAGATCTTGCACTGCTGGGGAGGTGGTTTAAACCTGCTATAGACATCTAAGAATGCTCAGTGAATTAAAACTTATTAAAAACGGTATTAAGAGTTGAATTATAAAATAAAAAAGGTAAGTAATATCTAACACTACAGAACTGATTTATTAAAAAAATAAGACACAGGTAGGATATTGATTGGATTGCTCCTTTATTAAACCACAAGTTCCCAAAAAAGAAGGTATTTAATGCAGTGGCCTGTCACGAAACAAGAAACAAAGCATATCAAGGGAATGATTGCTTCCTTGCTAATACCGTCAGAAATGCATTTTGCAGAATGCCAGAGCTGAAGGGTATTTTAGAAAAGATTGTGGGAGGAAAAAAAATGATATCTCAATTGTCTGATGTTTGCAAATTGATTTCTGAAGTGGACGAGAACCATAAAAAAAAAAACGTAACTTAGAAATGTATATAAATGAAGCACAGATGGATGACGATAGTGGGGAGATGGAAAAGGAGACAGAACAAACTAGTTTATCAGTTTGTGAACAAAACAAAAAAAAATTGAAGGAGCAGAGTAAGAAATTTAAGAGTGCAATGGACATAGTATTTCAGAAATAAATGCTATGTAGTCTGCAAAAATTGCCCACGATCCCATACGGAAAATAAAATAGCCAAGGTAATCTGAATAGTGCAATTTGCTACATAGGATAAGGTGGCAGCAAACCCAAGAGCTTCTGAAAATGTATGCGAATAGCGCAGAGAATAAAGCCGCGGGACTATTATTACTCATAAAAATAAAGGAGGAGGAAATAATAGGACTGTAAAAGGATCAGCAGATGTACTAGAAGACTAGGTCACATGTGAAATGACCGCCGTTCCCTGCATCGCCCTTTTTTCTAAGAGAGAAAGCCGGGGATGATGGAATGCGGGAAAGTTTGGCATGCTCTGTCACGAAGCTTGCATTATGCAAAACCATGCGGTATGCAGACTTTTCTTCTGGGTTTCCCCCCCCCTTCTATTATTTATGTGTCATTTAAATTCTAAGTCTCAATGTGTTCGACCATCTTGGGAATTAACCATGATTTTGTTGACGTTTGTACAACGCAGCTGGATCTGGATTTAAAGGGAAAACTTTACAATCAGATTAGAGATCACGTAATCCAGGAGTGGGCAGCTCCAGTCTTCAACACCCCTCCCCCCACCCCCCCAAAGTCCAGGTTTTAGGGATATCGCTGCTTCAGCACAGGTGTTTCAATTAGTGAATCCGTCAAAGACTGAGCCACCAGTGCTGAAGCTGGGCTATCCCAAAAATCTGACCTGTTGATGGCCTTTGAGGACTGGAGTTGCCCACCCCTGTTGTAAGATGTAGTCTTTGAGATCAGCATCTTTTTAAACGTGATATGACAAAAATCTTCCTACATCGGTGAAATGAAGGTTATTTTGGACATTGTTAAGGACCTCAGCCTGGAACAATTTATATATAATAACTATTCAGGGGGCAAATGGTGAAGCAAATGGAAAAATGGCCAAAATGTACCAATTCTACATTATCAAAACTAAAAGCCCAGAAGTCAACTACTGTATATGGAATAACCATATTTACCAGGCATCTGATGCTCAAAAATGTATTTGAAGTCTAGTCAGTAGGGCCATATTTGAAGCACCTTCATAAAATATAGATCTTGTGTTTAAAGGTCCGTGGTACAAGAGTGCCACGGCCCTGTCGGCAATTTGCGATCGTATTATCGCTATGTCATTGTGGTTGGCATGAAGGAAAGAGGAGGGGTTCTCCTCTTCTCTCCTAGAAAACAAGGGGGAAAGCCATCATGTACTTGATAAGTCATTGAGGCTTTCCGGGTGCCAGCCCTCAGGACATACAGTAGGATGTACAACCGTAGAACGCTGAGAAGAATAGTAGCCCATGTAAGCCACGGCCCCAGTCTGTGCGCATGCGCGCACGTTGGGAGAGCCTGGCGGTGCGTCCACCCCTCTCTGAAGCGATCAGTGGACTTCTGATTGCTCGCAATGGAGGGACGTGGCGGGGGCGTGGCCATGATGTCACGCGGCTGGTTCGCCCTCATTGGCTGAACCGCCGTCGTGACGTAGCCATCGCACCAAAAGACAAGCATGTTCTCAAATGTCTGTACTGCATCTCCAAGTCTTACCGCCCATATTGCACATGAAAAAAATCTCGCTCCTGCTAGACTTTTCTTTTTATCCTAATAGACAACCATGTGTGTATTGTGCAGCCCTTCTGGTGAGAAAATCCTTGGTAAGTATTAACCCTGGATATATGTGTAAATAGTAATTGTATCCTCTCTAGTGGGTGGATAACACCCCCCATCCCCCCACTAAGACTCCTATTTCCCAAACAGAACAATTCTAATTTGAATAGTCTTTCCTTCCACCTTTTTTTCAATCAGTTTGGTGACTTTGCACTTTATACAGGTACGCGCTTTTAAGGTAAGATTCCAAAAACTGTTCCAAATATTACAAGATGTTTGGTCCACTAGAACAGGAGTGTTCACCTCCAGTCCTCAAGAGCCCCCAACACAGGTCAGGTTTTCAGGATATCCCAGCTTTAGCACAGGTGGCTCAATCAGTGGCTCAGTCAAAGACTGATTGAGCCACCTGTGCTGAAGCTGGGATATCTGAAAACCTGATTTCTTAGGTGGGGGGGGGGCTTGAAGATTGGAGGTGAGCACCCATTCTATAGAAGGATGTAGAACAACATCGGGGCAATGCTCTTAGGACATTATCTTAACAGTTTATACAGTATTAATGCTCTAAGCCAGGGGTGGGCAACGCCAGTCCTCAAGAGCCACCAACAGGTCAGGTTTTCAGGATATCCCAGCTTCAGCACAGGTGGCTCAATCAGTGATCGAGCCACCTGTGCCGAAGCTGGGACTGATTGAGCTACCTATGCTGAAGCTGGGACTGATTGAGCTACCTGTGCTGAAGCTGGGACTGATTGAGCTACCTCTGCTGACCTGTTATGGGCTCTTGAGAACTGGAGTTGAGCACCACTGCACTACCAGCTTTTATTCTACGTCACATCATAAAAATGAAGAAAACAAATGGCGTTCAACAACCTTGTGATAAGCCGAACTAAGAAAATGGTCATCTGCCCCGACTTCGGTACGTCCAATTACTTTACTTTGCTCCTTTTAGACTGATGTCCCTATATTGATTAATTTTAATTGAAATACATAATTCATTAGATAATGATTATGGCCCCATATTGAAAAATTTCAGAGACCTGTGGGTGATGTGACAACAACGGCAATGAATAATGCAAATGCAATAATTAGTCTGCGGGCATGGTAATGTATAAATTACATCTACAACTGTAGTACCCAACATGAGGGTCTTTAGGACCCCACGACTAAAGCAGACATTGGGTTCACTAATGACCTCATCCTTTCATGCTCACTTCTCCCCTCCTTTCACCCTAAGCCTAAACAAACATTAATGGAGCAATCCTGACTGTTGCTTTTGGGGGGGGGGGGGGGAAAGGGTTGACCCATTGTTTCTTGACAGTATGGGAGTCGCAGGGTCCCCCGGAGCTGAACCACATCATTTTCAGTTCCAGAAAGTTATCAGTGTAGTTACAAGTGTCTGTGATCATTCCAGGGGAAACAAAATGGCAGCCAGTTCCGTAAGAAACTACATTGTTATAAGTTGTGGCTTCCTATTTGAGGTCCGTTGAGCAGTATATATTTCGGGGATGAAGGGTCCACGAACCTCAAAATAGTTAGGATCAGCTCCAGAGGAACCAATCGCCACCCGCAAAAGTTGTATTTCACGTTGCGGCGACGTAGCTAGCGACCTAGCCATTGATTGGTTCAGAGGCTGTCACATGTGGCGACAGCCTCTGAAAAAATCAAATTTGACCGGTGTTGCAGGGTAAATGCAACTACACACGCAGGTTCTTTGGATAAGGCTTATTTATTTAGCCTTAAATTATACAGCACACAAAACAAAAATAGCTTTTCATCAGCAAACAAAAGAAAATGGCTTTTTCTTCAGCAGACAAAACAAAACAGTTTTCTCTTTAGTAGACAGTGTAAAAATAAGGCAGCTACCCTTTTCTATGCAGGAGACAGACAGTTCATAATTCATCTACTTTGTTAACAGACCTTGTATCTGTAATCTCTTCAGTAGCTTACTCCTGTCTCCTCAACAGCCCTCTCCATTTGTCTACAGCCTGGGGTTTTAACACACCTTGATTAGGCAGCTGGGATCCCACTAATTGTCCTGAGGTTCCCAGCTGAAGTTAACCTAGTCAGTGCTGCACTGCAGACTAGACATAGGTTTTCCAGGCATATAGCTGGTGGCTTTTATTTACCCTGTCACATTCCTCCCCTGTTAGTGTGTGGCTGGGGCTATGCACGGCTGAAGCCCGACCATCCACCCCTTCTCTAGAAAAGAAGTCAGCATTTGCATTCTCTTTTCCCGGCCTGTGCTGAATCTCAAATGAGAAGGGTTGGAGGGCCATATACCACCTAGTCAATCTAGCATTGGAATCCTTCATACTATTTAACCACTTCCGTGGAGCATGGTCCATCACCAAAGTAAAATGCCCACTTTACTGCGAGGCACTCTTTCTCAATCACTGAGTAGTTTTTTTCCCTCGGGAACAATTTCCTACTCAGGAAAAGGATAGGGTGTTCAACTCCCTCAAACTGTTGTGACAACACTGCCCCTAGCCCTATCTCTGATGCATCTGTTTGCACTATAAAAGGGCTGTAGAAGTCTGGGCTTCTAAGTATGGGACCCTCTGATACACACCAGGCAGGAAATCTATACTGCGCTGAAACTTATAAAACCACAGATGGACTCTTTTCCCCAATCCCAAGAGGAGAGGGAGAGAGACTGCTGAAGCAGGTAAACCTTATTTGCCTATTTCAATGACCATATTACACTTTATTGTGATAGGCAAATAAGGTTTACCTGCTTCAGCAGTCTCTCTCCCTCTCCTCTTGGGATTGGGTAAAAGAGTCCATCTGTGGTTTTGTAAGTTTCAGTGCAGTGTAGATTTCCTGCCCGGGTGTGTATCACTTTAACTCTGGTCTCTGCTGCATGAGATTTTTTGTTTTTGTTGCTCAGACTGTTTGTAGGCAAAAAGCACAAAAAAAATTCACAGCCAATTCCAGGTTCCTTCTAACTTCAAGAACCACCTCTCATCCCACTTCTGACACCATATGTTGCAGGGTAAATGCAACTACACACGCAGGTTCTTTGGATAAGGCTTATTTATTTAGCCTTAAATTATACAGCACACAAAACAAAAATAGCTTTTCATCAGCAAACAAAAGAAAATGGCTTTTTCTTCAGCAGACAAAACAAAACAGTTTCTCTTTAGTAGACAGTGTAAAAATAAGGCAGCTACCCTTTTCTATGCAGGAGACAGACAGTTCATAATTCATCTACTTTGTTAACAGACCTTGTATCAGTAATCTCTTCAGTAGCTTACTCTTCTCTCCTCAACAGCCCTCTCCATGTGTCTACAGCCTGGGGTTTTAACACACCTTGATTAGGCAGCTGGGATCCCACTAATTGTCCTGAGGTTCCCAGCTGAAGTTAACCTAGTCAGTGCTGCACTGCAGACTAGACATAGGTTTTCCAGGCATATAGCTGGTGGCTTTTATTTACCCTGTCACAACCGGCTACCAAATTTTTGGTCGCTCCTGTCGCGCTTACTATAAGCGCTTGCGACGGCGACAATGCATTTGTTTTGGAGCGACGTTGCCATCGCCAGGCACTATAAACGCAGCCTAAGGTCGATCAGTACATTCATTTTTTTACATTAATAATGGCAGTTAATGAAAATAATAATAATAATACAGGCAGTATTATCTAATACTACAGAACTGATTTATTTAAAAAACCCATATAGGATTATTCACGTTTTGCTGCTTTAAGGTACTTAGCATGAACTTGATCCAATTGATGCCAATATGCCACATGGTGAGGTTGGGAAGGCCAAAGTGAGACGAATAGAAAGAGTTACTAATGTAATACTTGGATGTGTTTGTTTTAACATCTTGCTGTATTTTTCCTTTGATTTTTGTCATTTCTATATTGCAGCCATGAAACTGCTAGGATTTCACCTAAAACCTGCACTAAATGTATCCAACACGATAAAAAAAAAAGTTTCTCACATATGACACAGATGGTAGAAAGTAGGATACTGTAGCTAATCATTCACACAGTTCAAGGTGTTAATCGAGTCTGCTTGATACACTGTATAGACCCCTACTTAATGTTCGTCAAAACACTGCATAATGTCTATTTCCTCAGGTTTTCTTTATAAAAAGAAGTGATTCCTATTTGCAGAGACTTTCTTACCCTCCAACCTTAACGCTGATCCTGCTGCCCTTGTATTGAACCTAAACGTTAGGGCTCATATTCGCTAAGCAGTGCTACTCTAAACTTAAGATATCTTCTGGCCTTGGGAGTAGGGTTGCCAGGTGTCCGGTATTGAACTGGACTGTCCTGTATTTGGATACTCTGTCCAGTATAAAATGAGAGTTACTGTAATACTGGACATGTATGTGTCCAGTATTTTCCTCTCTGGACATAGTGACCTGACGCACCTTTCACCATTGAGTCCAGTATTTTTGGAGAAGCCATCTGGCAACCCTACCTGGGAGAGACCGTAAGGCCTGCTGAAGTCAATGTGCTGTAGGTGTTAGTTAATATGAGCATATATATTGGGGGTAATATTATTAACACCCTTTTTTATATTTATGTTTTATATTTATGCTGCAATCACTTGTAACCCTCCTTCTGGGAGTTCTTATATTCAACTAAGGGGTTAAAGAGAATTTAATGTGATAACTCTGAGTAATACCCCATTGGACAGCATGTTGTGAAGTAACCAGGCAAGAGCCTAATTACTCCCTGTTTCCAGAACATGCTGGGTTGGTCACATGGTTCAGGATGACTCAGCAGAAGCTAAGGCTAAGGCCCCGCTCCCTCAGTCAGCGCGCCCGCACAGCAGACAGGCGGGGCACTGACAGACACAGACTGCGATATGCGGTCTGTAGGAAACTTTTTTAGGAGCGGGGGGGGGGGGGGGCGTGACCAAAACGGGTCGGGTGGGCGGGGTGTCATGATGTGGGGGGCGGGGCCATTACACACAGGCACACATGGAAACCCCTATGCCGTGTTGCTTCTCTGTCTCCCCCCCCCCCCAACCACCAAATATGCTGCTGCCTCTGCCTCTCCTCCCCGGGAAGAAGATGAACTCAGCAGGAGCTGGCCGCAACCTTTCCAGTGAAACCGGCACCGGAGGGAGGGGAGGCGGGGAGTGTTCAAAATGTGGCGGGGCCATGACAGGGGCGGGCCAAAACACAAGCTATTTGCAACACCCAGCAAAAGCAGCAGATATTATATATATATATATTTATTTCCCTGACACCGCTTCCGGCAGTGACCATAGCCCTCACACTCTTGGAGCTCCGTAGCCCTCACACTCCCAGAAATCCCCCCCTCCTCCCGGAGCAGGGTCAGCCTGCGAAACGGGCACAAGAGAGGAGGGGGGGCGCTTCACGGCTGCAGACACACACAGACTTCCCTCCAGCTCCCCTCCTCATTGGCTCACTGCGAGACCACGTGACGCGTCGCCGCACGGGAACACAATTCTCTTGTATCCCCTGCTGGCTGACGCGTCACAGTACGTAGTCAGTTGGCAGTGAGGAGGGACTGGGACCGGATCGTGAGGCTACAAGGCAATGGCGAGTAGCGCTCACGCGGCCGCACGCGCCGCCGGGCGCAGCGGGTCCCAGCCCTAAGCTCCGCAACTTTTCTGCCTAGAGACAGGGAGTGGGAGAGAGGTCATAAATAGGAGGGGAGAAAAACTCCCCGTCAGATCCCAGGAGGAGAGTCAGAGGAGGGGGTCTCACCTGTAAATATGTAAGTACACAGTTATGTAATAATATAGTCTAGGGTAGTAGCCCCTTTTGGTTTTGATAGATAGGGAATTGCCCTTGAAGATAGGCTCCCTATAAATGTAGGAGTCATAAGTACAGGCTTCCGTTGGAAGGGCTGTGCCCCGTAGGGGTTACCCCAACTTGTAGCCCTGGGACTCGAAGGAGCATAGCAGCTGGTAGCCTTGGACACCCTCCCGCTGTGAGCATCCCAGAGGAGTATAATATGGAGCCCAATAGAAAGGAATGACCTCTGCCATCCCAGCATTGGAGAGCTACTAAAAGTGTGGTCAGAACCAGATAGGCAACCAAGGCCTCTCTGTACCAAAGATATAAAGGGGCAGCCCAAGCAGGTACCCAGAAGGTATAAGACGAGTATGTAATATGATGACTAAGCTATCTTGTATGTCTAATCAACTACTAAAACTGTTCTAAGCATGTGTCTCTCCAGGAATACAGTGATGCACCTAGGGAAGTAGGTTCTTCCTTAAGCTCTGTGAATAAAGCCTGTCCTGTTTGTAACTATAAAGTTCCTAGCTCCCATCTTCTCTACCTTAGCACCCAGCTGCACGAACCCAGCACCCTGACAAGATAATACAATGTACAAGCCAAATTAAGAGACAATCTAATGTAAACTACATAGGAGCCGGGCAGGGAGGGTTACATACTGAAAAGGAGGGCACCGTTTTAAAATAAATCAATTTACACTATGTGCAAGTGCATGTTTGCAAATAGAACGTGTTGGTATGAGATTGCTCATTGTGAGATGCCCTATATGATGATAATGAGTACAGTACGGACCTTACAATGGGTCACATACATTTATATAGCACTAAAACAGATCCCCGTCAGGTCTTGCAAACTGGTTTTGGGGTCCTGTTTCATGTGTCGCTCTGCCTTTTAAACATGCATCACCCAGCATTAATGCAACAAGCTATTTAGCGCCTATTACTTCCCATTGCCCATGTGTAGTTCAGGGAGGGGTTAAATAGAACTGTAGGAATAATTAGGCTGAGTTATAGGGTACATACAGTACATTATAATGGCATATATAAAATGCTGCATGTAGGGCTGTCACTTTTTTTTTTTACATTTTCTCAGCAGTACAAATCTCCCCCAGATTCAAGATAATGTTAACAAACAACTGAATCAAGACCTTCATTACTGTAATTCATCACTTGGTGTAACGAATAGGTTAGAAGACAGTATGCCATTTTATTTATAAAAATGTTTTACCAGGAATTAATACATTGAGAGTTACAGTACCTCTTGTTTTCAAGTATGTCCTGGGCATAGACTTCTGACAATACATTGTTACCTGTTAGATTTACAGACATGTCATGATGGACAGATAGGGACAATATATGTTATGGGCGTATGTAACAGTTACAGGCAAGATTAAAATGTGAGAGAGTTTAAAGAGGCAATCCAAGCCTGCAAAATTATTTGCAAATGTTTTCATTTTTAAGCATAGGATTGAAGCAGGGTGTCTCTGGAGCTGAATCCCATTAATTGCTTCCGGAAATACTTACCTCCAAATTAGGTGCAGGAAGCAGCTCTCTTTGCCTATCAGAGGTCACAATATCTGCTGTTTAAAGATCTCGTGTCCTGATGGCCAATAGGAAGTCGTGACGTCATTTGTGCTGCTTCCTATTGGCCTATGTGATGTGGGAGCTTAAAACTTTAGAGACCTGCTTGCTCAGCTGGAGCAGTTCCGGCGCCAAGTTCGGAGGCAAGTATCTCCGGAAGTTAAGGGCCCCTAAAGCTGAAATCAACGGGGTTCCGCTCTGGAGACCCCCTTCTTCACTGCTACATAAAAAATTGCAAAGAATTTTGCCAGGCATGGATCTCTCCTTGAAGTATTGAAGGAACTTAAACTGGAGGCACCTTTGACAGTCTCTGGTAGGTTGTGTAAGTGTTCCAGTCCAGGGTTTTGCTGGAACTTGCCCATACGTGGCTGTTGTGGCCATCTTGGTTCCTGGCAAGCCTCTTCCTGAACTTGGTTATTGGCTGCACCTACAGTATTTCCATGGCTTAAATAGCAGTCAGTGACTCCAAGCCCCTGCCTGAGCATTGCATGCTTTTCCTTGTGTTCCTTGCCCCCTTGTGTTCTGGTTCCTGAGCCCTCCCTGTTCTTTTGGATTCCCTGTTGCCGACCTCAGCCTGTGACCATGACCACCGCTCCTGTGCCGCCTGCCTTGACCCCAGCCTGTATCTGGACTTGCACCTTTGCCGCCTGCCTTGACCTCTGCCTGAATCATGACTACTATAATAGGACTCTGTCCCCTGGTTCTGGTCGGTTTATCTTATACCCCTACCTCAGCTCAGGTCCGCTTCCTATCAGAGACGAGCACCATAATAGGTTGTTCCAGTAATGAGGTGCACAGTAACAGAAGCAGGGTGCCGACAGGGGTGGGATAGCAATTGGGGGGCCAGTGGAAACTGTAGCCCTGGGCCCAACGAAAGCGGTCTGTGGCCCTAAACAGAAATAAATCAGCAACCAGATTCCTTGTTGAACCTTGCAGCTGTGGTGAGCTGCTGTAGTTATGAGTCAGAAGCCAACAAATGTTTCGGACTCGGTTTTATCAGAACATTCATGAAATAAAGTTACAATCAGCGTCAACATTTGTTGGAGCATGTTAATCTTTTAAAGCTCGACACATTCGAAATTCATTTATGAAGAAGTGTCTTATTGTTCCACTAATATCATAACCTGCAATAAATCCAGACTTCTCCTGGAATGATACGACTACCAGAACTTTGCAATTCATGTAGTTACAAAAGAAAAACTAGCATGGATTGCAAAATGATATGTACATAAACAAATAATTTTACCTAAGAATCATCGCACTCCAGGTTGTCTGCGGTGTTATACTTGTTTATTTAACTAACTCAATACACAAGACTAGAAGAAATTATTTCTGCACTGCTTTATGTCTGAAAAGTGAAAGCCATTGTGTGGATGACAAAAAAGATCACAGTTGTTTAACAAGCACATCTAAACCATGTTCTTTTCAAATGTTCAATCTTCACTGAGATCCCAAGTCATTTTGCAAAGCAACAGACAAAAGGCAAAATTACATTTCATGGCATCCTACAAATGTAGCATAATTGTCTTTGGGAAAAATGCCAAAAAATACAAGTTCTGTGGTTGAAAAAAAACAAAACGACACAAAGCATGTCAAGATGGTAGTCACCTTCCCACAACATTGTGTCACAGCCCTCCGAGTATTCTTCCTGCGCTCCACTTTTGATTGTAAAGGTTTCAGAAATTCAGAGCACAAAAGCACTTGGCAAATATTAAAGTGCCCAGAAGGCATTATTGCCGGGGTCTGTAAAACTATCAGGTGCTTTGGTGACTGAATGTGAGTTGCTTCAGAAGCAGCGAATTATTCAAACAATGGGCCTGATTAAAACACCAATTCCATTTGCGTGGTCCGTTTTCTGTACTGGAAATTACCTTCACTTTACCTTCTTAACCTTGGTCCCATAATCCTCTCAGAAATTTCCCAGTAGTATTGTGCTTCAAGGACATATTGATGTATCCTGCTATTTTGCAATTATGGTGGTGGTGGGGAATGGGGGGGAGGGGGTCCCCCCCTCTTCTCTCGATATCACAGAATTTGGGTGTTGCGTTCATGCATTCACAATTCAGTTGTCCCAGTCCCACGCCATCATACATGGACCGTGTTAGCATCTCCATGGCTGCAGACGTCTGGATCTCAGACCATTCCAAGTGAAAGCAAATACTCAAATGCTTGACTTTGCGCAACCGCGTAATCATCATCGTAATACGTTAATTATTTATTACTATTAGGATCTCCAATATGGTTGCTTTCTGACATCGCTACCTCCACCACCATGGCCACCTCGAGGCAGGAAGTGGGCCTCTTTTTGAGCTGGAGAAAATGGAATTACCCAGTATACCGAGGCTGCTAACAGGTAGTGCACACACTTTATGGCAACTTGATTGAAGAGAGACCCAGCAATGATTAATGAAACAATAAGCCTCCGGTATTGAAAACAGGGAGTTGGGTAATAGTAAGCCGGATAGAGGTACAGGGGGACACCTCCCTAAGGGGCGCCCCCAAGTAAATCACAGCCCGGCACTAACCGCCTCAATAATCTCCCTGAAATACCGCGTGGAGGTTAGGAGTACTCACGAAAAAGCCGTCCCTGTTGGTGCAGGGAATTCTGCAGCGGCTTCCTCCTCTGGTGTAGCTGGCGTCAGCGTGCTCCTCCGGAAATGATGACACAGGAAGAAGGGGGTAAGATGGTCCGTGGTTCACAGCAACTTCAGCAGCCAACGCATGGATGTCTAAAAAAACTTTATTGATCGCTAGCAGCAAACATCAGGCAACCACTCTAACATGTTTCGTCCAGGCTATGGACTTTTTCAAAGAGTGCTGATAGTGTATGGCAGCCAAATAGATATAGGGAGTGGTGAGTGTATGCCACCAATAGAAGCAGGGAACGTATTTAAACCTCACCTGTGGTAGATTAATCATTAAAGTGGATAACTATCTCCCCAACAATCCCCATAGCAATGGCTGCACAACAAGGTATTTACAACATACACATGAAAAATCTTAAAAACAAAACAGAACATATAATGGATAAATTTAAAAACACAACTACTGATGTTTTAAGTTACCAGCATCATTATTATTATATAAAGCTATATCAATTAATGGAAGTATACAGATGTATAACAAAGGATTTCATATATCTAGTACTTATAAAATCTTTTTTGTACTTATAAAGCATTTTCAGTATCAAGATTCACTTTAAAGGGATATAAACATTTTATCAATTTATTCACATAATTCATATCCATGAATACAGTGGCAACCGCATGACAGACAGTAACTTAATATGTCACCTCCCAGATCACAATGTAATTGGGTGAACACTGTGAACCCACCCCAAAACTTAGCCATTACCCCATCAGGAAGTGTTTCAGTTCCCACTCCTGATTGATGCCGGCCGGATGGAGTGTGTTCAGAGTGTACACCCAATACATTTCCTGTTTATTTAATACCCCCTCTCTATGGCCTCCTCTAGCGTTACAAGGGATATGTTCAATTGCCATATAGGAAAAGTTGGCTATTCCCCCTTTAGGGCATCTGGAGAAGTGTCTGGGAACTGGATGAGACACATCATTCTTTTTAATAAGCCTGACATGCTCGGCAATGCGGGTCTTGACTGGCCGAATGGTTCGTCCCACATATAATTTTTTGCAACCACATCTCAAAAGATAAATGGTGTAGGATGTATTACAATTCAAAAATTCTTTAATAAAATATTTTTTTCCATTGATGTCAGTTTGGACAAATTTTGTACTATGAACATATTTACACATGGAACAATTTCCACATGCATAAAAACCTTTAGGAATACTACCAATTCTTTTAAGATCAGTTTTAGTTTGAAAGTGACTTGGCGAGAGGTGTGATGCTAGTGTCTTAGCCCTACGGAATGAAAATTTTGGTCCCTTCAAGGTAAACTCAGCAATATCCTTATCAAGGCACAGGGTGTGCCAATGTTTATGCACAATGTCGCATATAAGCTTGGATTGGCGACTATAAGTCGTGATGAATAATGGACTCATATCACTATACTTGCTCTTAGATTGTATGTACCCCTTATGATGTTTGTCTTTTTTCTTTTTATCGAGGATTCCAGGGCGATCCAAAGTCATAGCGTACTCGTATGCTGTCTGGATATCTGTATATTTGTAACCCCTAGCTTGGAATCTCTCAAATAGTGCTTGTGACTGCAAAGAGAAATTCTCGTCATCAGAACATATCCGTCTCAACCTTACAAATTGGGCCCTCGGAATACTTTTGATTAAAGATTGTGGATGACAACTTTTGGCTGACAGTAGTGTGTTTCGGGAGTTTGGCTTGCGAAATATGTCAGTTTGGATTAGCATGTCATGGTCTATGTAAAGGAGCAGGTCCAGATAATTGATGCAATTTATATTTTGTTCATAAGTGAATTTGATATTAACATTATTGATATTAAGTGTGTTTATAAATGCTACAAGTGATGATTCATCGCCGTCCCATATAATAATGAGATCGTCGATGAATCTTTTATAGTAAATAATTTGTGAACGATAAGAATTATTACTGTGATATATATATTGTGCTTCCCATAACCCCATGAATAAGTTTGCATATGATGGTGCAAAACTTGTGCCCATTGCAGTGCCTAATAATTGTAAATAAAAACGTGAATCAAATAAGAAATAATTGTGAGTTAATAAAAATTTAATAGATTCTAATAGAAAAGTGCAAAGTGAAGTGGACAGATGTGATAAATTTAAAAAGTGCGTGATAGCTAATAACCCGTGGTCGTGATTAATGATGGAATACAGAGAGATCACGTCAAGGGTGACCCATCTGTATTCTTTTTTCCAGACCAGATCCTTTACATCCTTTACATCCTAACCTCCACGCGGTATTTCAGGGAGATTATTGAGGCGGTTAGTGCCGGGCTGTGATTTACTTGGGGGCGCCCCTTAGGGAGGTGTCCCCCTGTACCTCTATCCGGCTTACTATTACCCAACTCCCTGTTTTCAATACCGGAGGCTTATTGTTTCATTAATCATTGCTGGGTCTCTCTTCAATCAAGTTGCCATAAAGTGTGTGCACTACCTGTTAGCAGCCTCGGTATACTGGGTAATTCCATTTTCTCTAGCAATCTATTTCTACCTGATGGCTCACGGGCAAGTGAATAAGTGAATAAGTAAATTGTATATGCTTATTTGGACTATCCTGGAAAATTCAAAAATATAAAGGACATTATTTACTCAAGAATTTAAGGATTACTGTTTTTTGCACTTAGGCTTCAGCCAACGCATGAGAGTTTTTAACAAGATATTAATAAATAATTTTTATTTTTAATTCAATACTATTATATTGGTTTTTTGCCATGGAAGATATTGATGTTGAATCAGAGGATACAAATGTGGATACATATGTCAATGCATGCGGGGATAATGCCAAACGTTCAAAAAAAGCTGCCCACTTGTTTAATGAAAGTACTGAGGTTATATGTGAGGAGCCTTCAGACCTCACACATTACTTTGTAAAGCTAGAAAGACTGTTGGTGTTGAATATACGCCTATGGTGGGACATCACCTCATTGAACAACTATATTAGATGTAAAAGAATACCACGAGGTTTGCGCATAAAAAAGACACCAACATTTGGCTTTACCAATATGCAATTTGAGCAGGACTGGACTGATACTCTAAACCAATGTTCCTTAAAGCTAATGGAACTAATCATTCAGCAGAAGTCAAAAGAAAAGGAGCAATTAATGTTGGAAATAAACCTTTTGAGGAACAACTTGAAGCCATTTACTAAAATGGATCAATTTATAAAAAACGACAAAACCCTGCTGACTAATATTGAGACCATAGAGGACACAATAAGTGACAAAAAACACAGCAAGTTCGAACGAGACCGTGTAGATTATATAAAAGGACAAATTTATTGTTGGCAGAAACCTCAAACAAGAGAGAATGTGGGATCCAATACAGCAAGGGGGTTTAAACCTCAATACAAAGGATGGTCTAAAAGCAACCCTAATAAGTCTATCTTAAAGGGAAGATCAGCTGACAACTCAGGTGCGGAGTCAGACTACTCAGAGTGCGAATTGAGATCTCACTCTGTATCTTTTGAAGGTTCTACTGAGAGTATACGGGATAACCATGGGAGATCTAGGAGCGACAGCAGGTCATCCATCACATCTAATGGGGCCAGATCAAAAAATCAGGAACAGGCTCCCTCTTCGTCTTCTTTTTTATCCACAGGAACACGATCACGCCGCGAACCAGACGATCGCGGAGAAAACGTGGAAACTCGCGGGAGACCAAAAAGAAAGAAGTACACATAGATGAGTGTGATAATAACGTCATTAATCTCTCAGGAGTGGAACTCTCCCATGCACAATTATCTCTACTAAATAAGGGACTGGGTTTTGCCCCGGTTCAGGACTTCCACTTGTTCCAGACTGTGATTGACCTCCAAAGGTTTACTCGCAAATTATCCTTAAAAAAGTTTTTTATATCAAGAGGACATTTTCAAACTAATAACTTGTCTGACTCTGATAATGATGTTGTATTACCCAATACTGATGATGAACTACCTAATATTGTTACTAATGATGCATTAACTAATATTTCTCTTGATACCTTTCAGGAAACCTGTGTATTATCAGACTTGGACGCATTACTTGAGCAGCAAGGCGAAGAAATCAATGCTTTCTCCCAACCTTTCTTTGGCACCCACTCCTCAGGATTTAAAAAGAAGTCTATCTTCTGCCCCAATGCCAATAGGGGGCCTTTCATTACGGCATTTGAAAGGTTGGTAGAAAGAGACCTTCAAATTTTATCTAAAGGTTTCTCCTGCTCATCTATGCATGCCAATAACCTGACATACACGGAGATTCATGAACTAGACACCTTGAAGCATAACAAAGACATCATGTTTAGAAATGCTGATAAAGGTGGAGCCCTTGTGGTTTTATCCACCCTACAATACAAACAGGAGGCATTACGGCAGCTAGGGAATCCGGATCAGTATAAACTTCTTAAAAAGGATCCAACACAGGACTTTATTAGTCAACTAGATGAAATTATTGAATTTGGAAAGATACTTTGTACATTAGACAAACATGAGATTGAATTTTTGAGAAGTCCACATCCCGTGATTCCGGTATTCCACCATCTCCCAAAGATCCATAAGTCACTGGTCGACCCTCCTGGTCGTCCTATAGTGGCAGGTATTGGATCTTTGGGAGATGGGTTATCGCGGTATGTGGACTCTTATCTCAAACCATTGGTACTGGCATTACCGTCATTCATTAAGGATTCCACGGACCTCATGGTAGATGTAAAGGATCTGGTCTGGAAAAAAGAATACAGATGGGTCACCCTTGACGTGATCTCTCTGTATTCCATCATTAATCACGACCACGGGTTATTAGCTATCACGCACTTTTTAAATTTATCACATCTGTCCACTTCACTTTGCACTTTTCTATTAGAATCTATTAAATTTTTATTAACTCACAATTATTTCTTATTTGATTCACGTTTTTATTTACAATTATTAGGCACTGCAATGGGCACAAGTTTTGCACCATCATATGCAAACTTATTCATGGGGTTATGGGAAGCACAATATATATATCACAGTAATAATTCTTATCGTTCACAAATTATTTACTATAAAAGATTCATCGACGATCTCATTATTATATGGGACGGCGATGAATCATCACTTGTAGCATTTATAAACACACTTAATATCAATAATGTTAATATCAAATTCACTTATGAACAAAATATAAATTGCATCAATTATCTGGACCTGCTCCTTTACATAGACCATGACATGCTAATCCAAACTGACATATTTCGCAAGCCAAACTCCCGAAACACACTACTGTCAGCCAAAAGTTGTCATCCACAATCTTTAATCAAAAGTATTCCGAGGGCCCAATTTGTAAGGTTGAGACGGATATGTTCTGATGACGAGAATTTCTCTTTGCAGTCACAAGCACTATTTGAGAGATTCCAAGCTAGGGGTTACAAATATACAGATATCCAGACAGCATACGAGTACGCTATGACTTTGGATCGCCCTGGAATCCTCGATAAAAAGAAAAAAGACAAACATCATAAGGGGTACATACAATCTAAGAGCAAGTATAGTGATATGAGTCCATTATTCATCACGACTTATAGTCGCCAATCCAAGCTTATATGCGACATTGTGCATAAACATTGGCACACCCTGTGCCTTGATAAGGATATTGCTGAGTTTACCTTGAAGGGACCAAAATTTTCATTCCGTAGGGCTAAGACACTAGCATCACACCTCTCGCCAAGTCACTTTCAAACTAAAACTGATCTTAAAAGAATTGGTAGTATTCCTAAAGGTTTTTATGCATGTGGAAATTGTTCCATGTGTAAATATGTTCATAGTACAAAATTTGTCCAAACTGACATCAATGGAAAAAAATATTTTATTAAAGAATTTTTGAATTGTAATACATCCTACACCATTTATCTTTTGAGATGTGGTTGCAAAAAATTATATGTGGGACGAACCATTCGGCCAGTCAAGACCCGCATTGCCGAGCATGTCAGGCTTATTAAAAAGAATGATGTGTCTCATCCAGTTCCCAGACACTTCTCCAGATGCCCTAAAGGGGGAATAGCCAACTTTTCCTATATGGCAATTGAACATATCCCTTGTAACGCTAGAGGAGGCCATAGAGAGGGGGTATTAAATAAACAGGAAATGTATTGGGTGTACACTCTGAACACACTCCATCCGGCCGGCATCAATCAGGAGTGGGAACTGAAACACTTCCTGATGGGGTAATGGCTACGTTTTGGGGTGGGTTCACAGTGTTCACCCAATTACATTGTGATCTGGGAGGTGACATATTAAGTTACTGTCTGTCATGCGGTTGCCACTGTATTCATGGATATGAATTATGTGAATAAATTGATAAAATGTTTATATCCCTTTAAAGTGAATCTTGATACTGAAAATGCTTTATAAGTACAAAAAAGATTTTATAAGTACTAGATATATGAAATCCTTTGTTATACATCTGTATACTTCCATTAATTGATATAGCTTTATATAATAATAATGATGCTGGTAACTTAAAACATCAGTAGTTGTGTTTTTAAATTTATCCATTATATGTTCTGTTTTGTTTTTAAGATTTTTCATGTGTATGTTGTAAATACCTTGTTGTGCAGCCATTGCTATGGGGATTGTTGGGGAGATAGTTATCCACTTTAATGATTAATCTACCACAGGTGAGGTTTAAATACGTTCCCTGCTTCTATTGGTGGCATACACTCACCACTCCCTATATCTATTTGGCTGCCATACACTATCAGCACTCTTTGAAAAAGTCCATAGCCTGGACGAAACATGTTAGAGTGGTTGCCTGATGTTTGCTGCTAGCGATCAATAAAGTTTTTTTAGACATCCATGCGTTGGCTGCTGAAGTTGCTGTGAACCACGGACCATCTTACCCCCTTCTTCCTGTGTCATCATTTCCGGAGGAGCACGCTGACGCCAGCTACACCAGAGGAGGAAGCCGCTGCAGAATTCCCTGCACCAACAGGGACGGCTTTTTCGTGAGTACTCCTAACCTCCACGCGGTATTTCAGGGAGATTATTGAGGCGGTTAGTGCCGGGCTGTGATTTACTTGGGGGCGCCCCTTAGGGAGGTGTCCCCCTGTACCTCTATCCGGCTTACTATTACCCAACTCCCTGTTTTCAATACCGGAGGCTTATTGTTTCATTAATCATTGCTGGGTCTCTCTTCAATCAAGTTGCCATAAAGTGTGTGCACTACCTGTTAGCAGCCTCGGTATACTGGGTAATTCCATTTTCTCTAGCAATCTATTTCTACCTGATGGCTCACGGGCAAGTGAATAAGTGAATAAGTAAATTGTATATGCTTATTTGGACTATCCTGGAAAATTCAAAAATATAAAGGACATTATTTACTCAAGAATTTAAGGATTACTGTTTTTTGCACTTAGGCTTCAGCCAACGCATGAGAGTTTTTAACAAGATATTAATAAATAATTTTTATTTTTAATTCAATACTATTATATTGGTTTTTTGCCATGGAAGATATTGATGTTGAATCAGAGGATACAAATGTGGATACATATGTCAATGCATGCGGGGATAATGCCAAACGTTCAAAAAAAGCTGCCCACTTGTTTAATGAAAGTACTGAGGTTATATGTGAGGAGCCTTCAGACCTCACACATTACTTTGTAAAGCTAGAAAGACTGTTGGTGTTGAATATACGCCTATGGTGGGACATCACCTCATTGAACAACTATATTAGATGTAAAAGAATACCACGAGGTTTGCGCATAAAAAAGACACCAACATTTGGCTTTACCAATATGCAATTTGAGCAGGACTGGACTGATACTCTAAACCAATGTTCCTTAAAGCTAATGGAACTAATCATTCAGCAGAAGTCAAAAGAAAAGGAGCAATTAATGTTGGAAATAAACCTTTTGAGGAACAACTTGAAGCCATTTACTAAAATGGATCAATTTATAAAAAACGACAAAACCCTGCTGACTAATATTGAGACCATAGAGGACACAATAAGTGACAAAAAACACAGCAAGTTCGAACGAGACCGTGTAGATTATATAAAAGGACAAATTTATTGTTGGCAGAAACCTCAAACAAGAGAGAATGTGGGATCCAATACAGCAAGGGGGTTTAAACCTCAATACAAAGGATGGTCTAAAAGCAACCCTAATAAGTCTATCTTAAAGGGAAGATCAGCTGACAACTCAGGTGCGGAGTCAGACTACTCAGAGTGCGAATTGAGATCTCACTCTGTATCTTTTGAAGGTTCTACTGAGAGTATACGGGATAACCATGGGAGATCTAGGAGCGACAGCAGGTCATCCATCACATCTAATGGGGCCAGATCAAAAAATCAGGAACAGGCTCCCTCTTCGTCTTCTTTTTTATCCACAGGAACACGATCACGCCGCGAACCAGACGATCGCGGAGAAAACGTGGAAACTCGCGGGAGACCAAAAAGAAAGAAGTACACATAGATGAGTGTGATAATAACGTCATTAATCTCTCAGGAGTGGAACTCTCCCATGCACAATTATCTCTACTAAATAAGGGACTGGGTTTTGCCCCGGTTCAGGACTTCCACTTGTTCCAGACTGTGATTGACCTCCAAAGGTTTACTCGCAAATTATCCTTAAAAAAGTTTTTTATATCAAGAGGACATTTTCAAACTAATAACTTGTCTGACTCTGATAATGATGTTGTATTACCCAATACTGATGATGAACTACCTAATATTGTTACTAATGATGCATTAACTAATATTTCTCTTGATACCTTTCAGGAAACCTGTGTATTATCAGACTTGGACGCATTACTTGAGCAGCAAGGCGAAGAAATCAATGCTTTCTCCCAACCTTTCTTTGGCACCCACTCCTCAGGATTTAAAAAGAAGTCTATCTTCTGCCCCAATGCCAATAGGGGGCCTTTCATTACGGCATTTGAAAGGTTGGTAGAAAGAGACCTTCAAATTTTATCTAAAGGTTTCTCCTGCTCATCTATGCATGCCAATAACCTGACATACACGGAGATTCATGAACTAGACACCTTGAAGCATAACAAAGACATCATGTTTAGAAATGCTGATAAAGGTGGAGCCCTTGTGGTTTTATCCACCCTACAATACAAACAGGAGGCATTACGGCAGCTAGGGAATCCGGATCAGTATAAACTTCTTAAAAAGGATCCAACACAGGACTTTATTAGTCAACTAGATGAAATTATTGAATTTGGAAAGATACTTTGTACATTAGACAAACATGAGATTGAATTTTTGAGAAGTCCACATCCCGTGATTCCGGTATTCCACCATCTCCCAAAGATCCATAAGTCACTGGTCGACCCTCCTGGTCGTCCTATAGTGGCAGGTATTGGATCTTTGGGAGATGGGTTATCGCGGTATGTGGACTCTTATCTCAAACCATTGGTACTGGCATTACCGTCATTCATTAAGGATTCCACGGACCTCATGGTAGATGTAAAGGATCTGGTCTGGAAAAAAGAATACAGATGGGTCACCCTTGACGTGATCTCTCTGTATTCCATCATTAATCACGACCACGGGTTATTAGCTATCACGCACTTTTTAAATTTATCACATCTGTCCACTTCACTTTGCACTTTTCTATTAGAATCTATTAAATTTTTATTAACTCACAATTATTTCTTATTTGATTCACGTTTTTATTTACAATTATTAGGCACTGCAATGGGCACAAGTTTTGCACCATCATATGCAAACTTATTCATGGGGTTATGGGAAGCACAATATATATATCACAGTAATAATTCTTATCGTTCACAAATTATTTACTATAAAAGATTCATCGACGATCTCATTATTATATGGGACGGCGATGAATCATCACTTGTAGCATTTATAAACACACTTAATATCAATAATGTTAATATCAAATTCACTTATGAACAAAATATAAATTGCATCAATTATCTGGACCTGCTCCTTTACATAGACCATGACATGCTAATCCAAACTGACATATTTCGCAAGCCAAACTCCCGAAACACACTACTGTCAGCCAAAAGTTGTCATCCACAATCTTTAATCAAAAGTATTCCGAGGGCCCAATTTGTAAGGTTGAGACGGATATGTTCTGATGACGAGAATTTCTCTTTGCAGTCACAAGCACTATTTGAGAGATTCCAAGCTAGGGGTTACAAATATACAGATATCCAGACAGCATACGAGTACGCTATGACTTTGGATCGCCCTGGAATCCTCGATAAAAAGAAAAAAGACAAACATCATAAGGGGTACATACAATCTAAGAGCAAGTATAGTGATATGAGTCCATTATTCATCACGACTTATAGTCGCCAATCCAAGCTTATATGCGACATTGTGCATAAACATTGGCACACCCTGTGCCTTGATAAGGATATTGCTGAGTTTACCTTGAAGGGACCAAAATTTTCATTCCGTAGGGCTAAGACACTAGCATCACACCTCTCGCCAAGTCACTTTCAAACTAAAACTGATCTTAAAAGAATTGGTAGTATTCCTAAAGGTTTTTATGCATGTGGAAATTGTTCCATGTGTAAATATGTTCATAGTACAAAATTTGTCCAAACTGACATCAATGGAAAAAAATATTTTATTAAAGAATTTTTGAATTGTAATACATCCTACACCATTTATCTTTTGAGATGTGGTTGCAAAAAATTATATGTGGGACGAACCATTCGGCCAGTCAAGACCCGCATTGCCGAGCATGTCAGGCTTATTAAAAAGAATGATGTGTCTCATCCAGTTCCCAGACACTTCTCCAGATGCCCTAAAGGGGGAATAGCCAACTTTTCCTATATGGCAATTGAACATATCCCTTGTAACGCTAGAGGAGGCCATAGAGAGGGGGTATTAAATAAACAGGAAATGTATTGGGTGTACACTCTGAACACACTCCATCCGGCCGGCATCAATCAGGAGTGGGAACTGAAACACTTCCTGATGGGGTAATGGCTAAGTTTTGGGGTGGGTTCACAGTGTTCACCCAATTACATTGTGATCTGGGAGGTGACATATTAAGTTACTGTCTGTCATGCGGTTGCCACTGTATTCATGGATATGAATTATGTGAATAAATTGATAAAATGTTTATATCCCTTTAAAGTGAATCTTGATACTGAAAATGCTTTATAAGTACAAAAAAGATTTTATAAGTACTAGATATATGAAATCCTTTGTTATACATCTGTATACTTCCATTAATTGATATAGCTTTATATAATAATAATGATGCTGGTAACTTAAAACATCAGTAGTTGTGTTTTTAAATTTATCCATTATATGTTCTGTTTTGTTTTTAAGATTTTTCATGTGTATGTTGTAAATACCTTGTTGTGCAGCCATTGCTATGGGGATTGTTGGGGAGATAGTTATCCACTTTAATGATTAATCTACCACAGGTGAGGTTTAAATACGTTCCCTGCTTCTATTGGTGGCATACACTCACCACTCCCTATATCTATTTGGCTGCCATACACTATCAGCACTCTTTGAAAAAGTCCATAGCCTGGACGAAACATGTTAGAGTGGTTGCCTGATGTTTGCTGCTAGCGATCAATAAAGTTTTTTTAGACATCCATGCGTTGGCTGCTGAAGTTGCTGTGAACCACGGACCATCTTACCCCCTTCTTCCTGTGTCATCATTTCCGGAGGAGCACGCTGACGCCAGCTACACCAGAGGAGGAAGCCGCTGCAGAATTCCCTGCACCAACAGGGACGGCTTTTTCGTGAGTACTCCTAACCTCCACGCGGTATTTCAGGGAGATTATTGAGGCGGTTAGTGCCGGGCTGTGATTTACTTGGGGGCGCCCCTTAGGGAGGTGTCCCCCTGTACCTCTATCCGGCTTACTATTACCCAACTCCCTGTTTTCAATACCGGAGGCTTATTGTTTCATTAATCATTGCTGGGTCTCTCTTCAATCAAGTTGCCATAAAGTGTGTGCACTACCTGTTAGCAGCCTCGGTATACTGGGTAATTCCATTTTCTCTAGCAATCTATTTCTACCTGATGGCTCACGGGCAAGTGAATAAGTGAATAAGTAAATTGTATATGCTTATTTGGACTATCCTGGAAAATTCAAAAATATAAAGGACATTATTTACTCAAGAATTTAAGGATTACTGTTTTTTGCACTTAGGCTTCAGCCAACGCATGAGAGTTTTTAACAAGATATTAATAAATAATTTTTATTTTTAATTCAATACTATTATATTGGTTTTTTGCCATGGAAGATATTGATGTTGAATCAGAGGATACAAATGTGGATACATATGTCAATGCATGCGGGGATAATGCCAAACGTTCAAAAAAAGCTGCCCACTTGTTTAATGAAAGTACTGAGGTTATATGTGAGGAGCCTTCAGACCTCACACATTACTTTGTAAAGCTAGAAAGACTGTTGGTGTTGAATATACGCCTATGGTGGGACATCACCTCATTGAACAACTATATTAGATGTAAAAGAATACCACGAGGTTTGCGCATAAAAAAGACACCAACATTTGGCTTTACCAATATGCAATTTGAGCAGGACTGGACTGATACTCTAAACCAATGTTCCTTAAAGCTAATGGAACTAATCATTCAGCAGAAGTCAAAAGAAAAGGAGCAATTAATGTTGGAAATAAACCTTTTGAGGAACAACTTGAAGCCATTTACTAAAATGGATCAATTTATAAAAAACGACAAAACCCTGCTGACTAATATTGAGACCATAGAGGACACAATAAGTGACAAAAAACACAGCAAGTTCGAACGAGACCGTGTAGATTATATAAAAGGACAAATTTATTGTTGGCAGAAACCTCAAACAAGAGAGAATGTGGGATCCAATACAGCAAGGGGGTTTAAACCTCAATACAAAGGATGGTCTAAAAGCAACCCTAATAAGTCTATCTTAAAGGGAAGATCAGCTGACAACTCAGGTGCGGAGTCAGACTACTCAGAGTGCGAATTGAGATCTCACTCTGTATCTTTTGAAGGTTCTACTGAGAGTATACGGGATAACCATGGGAGATCTAGGAGCGACAGCAGGTCATCCATCACATCTAATGGGGCCAGATCAAAAAATCAGGAACAGGCTCCCTCTTCGTCTTCTTTTTTATCCACAGGAACACGATCACGCCGCGAACCAGACGATCGCGGAGAAAACGTGGAAACTCGCGGGAGACCAAAAAGAAAGAAGTACACATAGATGAGTGTGATAATAACGTCATTAATCTCTCAGGAGTGGAACTCTCCCATGCACAATTATCTCTACTAAATAAGGGACTGGGTTTTGCCCCGGTTCAGGACTTCCACTTGTTCCAGACTGTGATTGACCTCCAAAGGTTTACTCGCAAATTATCCTTAAAAAAGTTTTTTATATCAAGAGGACATTTTCAAACTAATAACTTGTCTGACTCTGATAATGATGTTGTATTACCCAATACTGATGATGAACTACCTAATATTGTTACTAATGATGCATTAACTAATATTTCTCTTGATACCTTTCAGGAAACCTGTGTATTATCAGACTTGGACGCATTACTTGAGCAGCAAGGCGAAGAAATCAATGCTTTCTCCCAACCTTTCTTTGGCACCCACTCCTCAGGATTTAAAAAGAAGTCTATCTTCTGCCCCAATGCCAATAGGGGGCCTTTCATTACGGCATTTGAAAGGTTGGTAGAAAGAGACCTTCAAATTTTATCTAAAGGTTTCTCCTGCTCATCTATGCATGCCAATAACCTGACATACACGGAGATTCATGAACTAGACACCTTGAAGCATAACAAAGACATCATGTTTAGAAATGCTGATAAAGGTGGAGCCCTTGTGGTTTTATCCACCCTACAATACAAACAGGAGGCATTACGGCAGCTAGGGAATCCGGATCAGTATAAACTTCTTAAAAAGGATCCAACACAGGACTTTATTAGTCAACTAGATGAAATTATTGAATTTGGAAAGATACTTTGTACATTAGACAAACATGAGATTGAATTTTTGAGAAGTCCACATCCCGTGATTCCGGTATTCCACCATCTCCCAAAGATCCATAAGTCACTGGTCGACCCTCCTGGTCGTCCTATAGTGGCAGGTATTGGATCTTTGGGAGATGGGTTATCGCGGTATGTGGACTCTTATCTCAAACCATTGGTACTGGCATTACCGTCATTCATTAAGGATTCCACGGACCTCATGGTAGATGTAAAGGATCTGGTCTGGAAAAAAGAATACAGATGGGTCACCCTTGACGTGATCTCTCTGTATTCCATCATTAATCACGACCACGGGTTATTAGCTATCACGCACTTTTTAAATTTATCACATCTGTCCACTTCACTTTGCACTTTTCTATTAGAATCTATTAAATTTTTATTAACTCACAATTATTTCTTATTTGATTCACGTTTTTATTTACAATTATTAGGCACTGCAATGGGCACAAGTTTTGCACCATCATATGCAAACTTATTCATGGGGTTATGGGAAGCACAATATATATATCACAGTAATAATTCTTATCGTTCACAAATTATTTACTATAAAAGATTCATCGACGATCTCATTATTATATGGGACGGCGATGAATCATCACTTGTAGCATTTATAAACACACTTAATATCAATAATGTTAATATCAAATTCACTTATGAACAAAATATAAATTGCATCAATTATCTGGACCTGCTCCTTTACATAGACCATGACATGCTAATCCAAACTGACATATTTCGCAAGCCAAACTCCCGAAACACACTACTGTCAGCCAAAAGTTGTCATCCACAATCTTTAATCAAAAGTATTCCGAGGGCCCAATTTGTAAGGTTGAGACGGATATGTTCTGATGACGAGAATTTCTCTTTGCAGTCACAAGCACTATTTGAGAGATTCCAAGCTAGGGGTTACAAATATACAGATATCCAGACAGCATACGAGTACGCTATGACTTTGGATCGCCCTGGAATCCTCGATAAAAAGAAAAAAGACAAACATCATAAGGGGTACATACAATCTAAGAGCAAGTATAGTGATATGAGTCCATTATTCATCACGACTTATAGTCGCCAATCCAAGCTTATATGCGACATTGTGCATAAACATTGGCACACCCTGTGCCTTGATAAGGATATTGCTGAGTTTACCTTGAAGGGACCAAAATTTTCATTCCGTAGGGCTAAGACACTAGCATCACACCTCTCGCCAAGTCACTTTCAAACTAAAACTGATCTTAAAAGAATTGGTAGTATTCCTAAAGGTTTTTATGCATGTGGAAATTGTTCCATGTGTAAATATGTTCATAGTACAAAATTTGTCCAAACTGACATCAATGGAAAAAAATATTTTATTAAAGAATTTTTGAATTGTAATACATCCTACACCATTTATCTTTTGAGATGTGGTTGCAAAAAATTATATGTGGGACGAACCATTCGGCCAGTCAAGACCCGCATTGCCGAGCATGTCAGGCTTATTAAAAAGAATGATGTGTCTCATCCAGTTCCCAGACACTTCTCCAGATGCCCTAAAGGGGGAATAGCCAACTTTTCCTATATGGCAATTGAACATATCCCTTGTAACGCTAGAGGAAGCCATAGAGAGGGGGTATTAAATAAACAGGAAATGTATTGGGTGTACACTCTGAACACACTCCATCCGGCCGGCATCAATCAGGAGTGGGAACTGAAACACTTCCTGATGGGGTAATGGCTAAGTTTTGGGGTGGGTTCACAGTGTTCACCCAATTACATTGTGATCTGGGAGGTGACATATTAAGTTACTGTCTGTCATGCGGTTGCCACTGTATTCATGGATATGAATTATGTGAATAAATTGATAAAATGTTTATATCCCTTTAAAGTGAATCTTGATACTGAAAATGCTTTATAAGTACAAAAAAGATTTTATAAGTACTAGATATATGAAATCCTTTGTTATACATCTGTATACTTCCATTAATTGATATAGCTTTATATAATAATAATGATGCTGGTAACTTAAAACATCAGTAGTTGTGTTTTTAAATTTATCCATTATATGTTCTGTTTTGTTTTTAAGATTTTTCATGTGTATGTTGTAAATACCTTGTTGTGCAGCCATTGCTATGGGGATTGTTGGGGAGATAGTTATCCACTTTAATGATTAATCTACCACAGGTGAGGTTTAAATACGTTCCCTGCTTCTATTGGTGGCATACACTCACCACTCCCTATATCTATTTGGCTGCCATACACTATCAGCACTCTTTGAAAAAGTCCATAGCCTGGACGAAACATGTTAGAGTGGTTGCCTGATGTTTGCTGCTAGCGATCAATAAAGTTTTTTTAGACATCCATGCGTTGGCTGCTGAAGTTGCTGTGAACCACGGACCATCTTACCCCCCTCTTTTTGAGCTGGATTGCTCACACCTGCCTTCTCTCTTTATTAGGCTTCCATTCCCCTCTCTCTTGTTGCCTGTGCAAGGCACTTCCTACCTTATCTCCTGCTGGAAGCCTTGTTCCTGTTTTGCCTACCGCCGGACTACTGTACTTTGCCTCTCTCTCTCTCCAGCCCTGACCCTGGAGCTGGAACCTTGACCATTCTGCCACTCTTCAGTCCTGACCACGGAACTGTGACCACGACCATCCTGCCTCTCGAGCTCGGAACTATGACCTAGACCATTCTGCCTCTCTCCAGCTCAGAACTATGACCTAGACCATTCTGCCTCTCTCCTGCCCTGACCCTGATCCTGAACCCCACTATTCTGACTAGATTCCAGGTACGGGTCGGTCTCTACGCTCCACCTCTGCCTAGCGGGTCTCTCTCCTTGACAGTACAAAGCAACATACGCAGACGTAACAATTACTGATTGATTTACCAAGAAACTTTCCATATTTTGTGTCACCGTTTATTCGTCCAATTTATATAATGGTTTCAGTCAGCCCTTCCTTTGGATGGAAAATTTGAATATTTAGCAAAAAGGCTTATTTCCTAGATTCTAGTAAACCAGTTCCGGTGGTCTTCGCTATCCGTCGTTCCGTTGTCCATCGAACGGATGATCCGATTTTTCATAAGGCATTCCAATGAACGCATTATCCGATGTCGGAATGGATTATCCGACGCTCACTGCCGCGGACTAACATTAAATATGCAATCCGATGTTCTGCTATCCGATGACAGTTTGTGGATCGGATTCCATCGCAAAACCGAGGGCCGTCGGTATTTCAATTTTATAAGTTAATATTGTAACTTCAGGATGTCCTGTTTATATATAAGCAATTAACATATACACATATTATAATGTAAAACACATATAATCACAGCGCCAATATGATAAGTAATGAAAGGGTTAATATAAACTAACTAGATGCGTAGCGATGCAATGGCTAGTGACCTCTGATGAAGTCGCCATCCTATTTGCGACGAAACGCGTAAGGGCGCTATTGGCAACACTAAGCATCCAGCTCACTGAGCTTCTGTTGAATCGGAGGGGAACTGTTTTGCTGCGGAACCAAGTAATCGTGTGCCGTTCAGCCGGGGGCCATTGAGTGGACGCACATCACAGAGATACCCGGCTGTAGGAAGAGACTTACACGCATTCAGCTATGAGACTTCAGTTCCTGACCGACAGAGATACCACGGATGGCGGCTGTTCTTGTTCGATGCGCATGTCCTACCTCAATGCTGTGTGTGGACTGATTTTAGCTTGTGATTAATAAAGCCTTAACTATTTACACTATGGAGCCCGCGCTGTCCCTTTTTGTTTTTTAGACATATTATAATGTATTTTAAACGCACCCATATATTCCGTAGCGCAGTACAATAGGGTTGGAGAAAGAAACAATAAAATATCAAACATTAACATACATTTTTACAGTAGGTAAAGAAGGCCCTGCCCCAAAGAGCTTACAATCTATAAGGAAGGGGAAGTATAAACATAACGTACAGGGGTGTAAGAAGGTTTATGTGTCAAATAGCTGCTTATTTGAAGGAGTTAGTGTTAGGCAAGAATTAAGTGCGATTATGCGGAGGTAGAGCTGTGAGAGCAGGTAATGTGTGAGGGAGTTGGGGAAGCAGTAAGTGGGAGTGTGCGGAGGTAGAGCTGTGAGAGCAGGTAATGTGTGAGGGAGCTGGTGTTGGGGAAGCAGTAAGTGGGAGTGTGCGGAGGTAGAGCTGTGAGAGCAGGTAATGTGTGAGGGAGTTGGGAAAGCAGTAAGTGGGAGTGTGCGGAGGTAGAGCTGTGAGAGCAGGTAATGTGTGAGGGAGTTGGCGTTGGGGAAGCAGTAAGTGGGAGTGTGCGGAGGTAGAGCTGTGAGAGCAGGTAATGTGTGAGGGAGTTGGCGTTGGGGAAGCAGTAAGTGGGAGTGTGCGGAGGTAGAGCTGTGAGAGCAGGTAATGTGTGAGGGAGTTGGTGTTAGGGAAGCAGTAAATGGGAGTGTGCGGAGGTAGAGCTGTGAGAGCAGGTAATGTGTGAGGGAGTTGGCGTTGGGGAAGCAGTAAGTGGGAGTGTGCGGAGGTAGAGCTGTGAGAGCAGGTAATGTGTGAGGGAGTTGGCGTTGGGGAAGCAGTAAGTGGGAGTGTGTGGAGGTAGAGCTTTGAGAGCAGGTAATGTGTGAGGGAGTTGGCGTTGGGCAAGCAGTAAGTGGGATTTTGTGGAGGTAGATCTGTGAGAGCGGGTAATTTGTGAGGGAGTTGGCGTTGGGGAAGCAGTAAGTGGGATTGTGTGGAGGTAGAGCTGTGAGAGCAGGGTGATGCATAAAGATGGAAATGCTTCAATATATATCAGAAATATTTCACCCAAGACCAAGAACCGAGCAGCTGTAACATCAGCTATTTAGAAGGGCAGGGTCTCTTTTTCATTATAATTTATTAGATTGGTGTCTTACCCTTTTCCAAAAATGCTGCTGGCCACTTCAAAACTACAATAAGACATGGAGTTATGTACTCCCTGAAAACTAATGGTCATTATTCTGGCCAAACATTGAAAAACGTCAAACGTCTACATCACATACAGTATGAAAATGGGAAGTTAGGAATAAGTCTATTTGGTGCTTTTTTTTGTCCTGCAGACTAATGTAAACACCCCTAACTTTAATTTTTTATGATGTTTTCTCCCCTTCCCATTTGGATTGGGTGTCAAACTTGTGCCAACGTACCGCCTGATCCAATTTACACGTGAAATCCGTTTTATGGAATTCTAGGTTAACCCATAGCTACAGTATGTAAATCAAATCAACCATGTACATAATTAAAATCAAATATATTACGATAACCTGCTACATTTTATTTTTTACGCATAAACATGATTTCATAGATTTCTGTATATAATTATACTTTTGTAAATTTATTGCAGCATGTGAAAGTTTTTATGTCATCAGGATGGAACGAAAACGCAGTTGGAAGCGTTACATGAAACAAACTCCTGCTCTCATGCAGTTTTTACTTGGACTAAAGCTCTATGTTTGCCTTAGCTTTTTAAAAAGTAAGCCCCAGATCCACAAAGCTCTGTCGACTTAGGCCGCGATTATAGCGCCCACACGCGCGACCGGTCGCCTGACCTCACGCGCACGAAACATAAACTAGACTATTTATATATTATACCCAAATATGAATAAATGTGCTTTTTACTGGAGGTATAAGATTTCCGTAAAGAGAAAATATTTTTGTTATCTGAAACTGAAATGATTTGGCCTGAAAAAGCTCCGTCTTGAGCACAGTTACACTTCACGTCTGAAATGTAATACTAAAGATCTCCTTGTTCTGTGTGCTGTGCAGAGATGCTGGCTGTACAACGTATTATCTCCAGGGGAAAACATGCTTGTATTTTTTACAAGCCAGAGAGAAATATATTGCCAGTGACTGATGACCATTGCGATGTCCTTCAGGAAAACAAGTCTTCTGCTCAGATCATATAAATATGTTTCATTTTGAACGTGTTCATCACAGACCATACTTTTTTCTTTTAAAGATGTTTTCTTGTGTTTTACAAATCTTGTTACAAATGTGCTTACATGCAGCACTATCTGGACCAGGAGTGGCCAACGCCAGTCCTCAAGGGCCACCAACAGGTCAGGTTTTCAGGATATCCCTGCTTCAACACAGTTGGTTGTCTTCAACAGCTACCTGTGCTGAATCAGGGACCTCTTGAAAACCTGACCTGTTCGTGGCCCTGGAGGACTGAGTCGGCCGCCCCTGATCTGGATGCTGGTTGTGATGAAGAAGTGGTCATCTTATATTTTTGTGAGCTTTTCATATCCCTTACCAGTCTTATATTTTTGTGAATTGGTTAAAATTTCACCAAATTGCCGAATTCACCAGAATTTCCCAATTGTCGCCAGAATATTGCGATTTTTGCTGCACTCTATGTAAAGGGTCACGTGACCTAAAATGTCATGCCAAACGCACATTGACTTTTAATGCATGATAAAAAAAATGAATAAAGCGCCCAACATTTCATATTTTTGCTTAAAAAAAATAAATCAACTTTCGCAGGGTTCATGTTTTTAGTGGAAATGTTGCACCTCTTATCTAAATATAATCAATATGTTCTGTACTTTTTGCCGGAACTTTCAAACGTTTGCCAAGTTCTGCGATTCACCAAAACGTTTCCCTTCGCGTCGGTCTGCGTGCCAAGCTGTGAGCAGGGTGACGGAATTGATTCTAGAATCTATTATAGAACTGAGATGAAGTGTTGTGGTGTTCTGTGCCAAGTCGCAGAACGTCAATCTGAATCAGGTGTACCAGAACGGATTGCTGTATCTTTGCATTTTTGGCCAAAACTCAAACTTTTGTGGGAATAAAATATACACCACATGAAGCAGAGTTTACATTTTAGTATTCAGTGTATGATTTAGTCACGTCTTTTCAAACATATATTTTTACTGTAATATATAATAGTATTACTCTAGTGCTTAGTAGAGATAATTGCTCAGCGCAGGGGTGCGCAAACTAAGGGGCGTGCTCCACAGGGGGGCGGGGGCGCAGCTGTTACAGAGGCACAGCGCACTTCCCCAAACCATTTAAATCAAATGCCGGGGACCGTGCCAGGCCTCTTGTAACTTCCCTTACCTTGGCTTCCAGCAACGTGTCATCATGGCAATGCGGCATCAAATGATACCGCGGTTGTCACGTGGGGGGAACAACATGCAGGGGGGCGCAGGGGAAAAAGTTTGCGCACCCCATAACTAGTACAATATTTTGCATTGCAGATTCCATTGGTAGCGAATATATTTAGTATTAGCCAACATTTTTTAACACATCAAATGTAAACCCAGAAAATCTCCAAATGGATTTAACAAGCACAGAAAAGAAAAATGGTTCTGTATTTTAAGCAAGCCATTTGTTTTGGAACATGGAAATGCAATGTCTCACTTGACTGCTTGTCCTCTGTGACACCTCTATCCAGATAATCCATGAGTGAGAACAAACACCAAGGTTATTGTAACATTGCAACATCTTCATACAAAGCAGAACACAAAGCCCTACATTCATACACATCACTTTTTCACTTCTAAAAGGATATACATTAAACTGTGATAATGCTGATTGGGGTACTACCACAGGAAAACTACAGTACCGAACTATTGAAATCAATAGGAGTTTCCATGTGATAATGCCATTAATGTGCAGTTTTATGAATAACATCCCTTTTTGTTCTAAAATGCCACTACCCCGGTAGCTAAATTCAATTTGTAAATATCCTCACTGCATATCTTTGTCAGGTTTACTGCATCGATTAAGATTGCATATATAAATCCAACAAAGCTGGCTTACAGGTTTATATGGTGGAGCAATTCATTATTTCGGAATTCAGTTCCCATTCATGTAGCTTTGAGCTTTCAAAATAGTTCAACACAAAGAAGAACAAATCAGGAAACACAAAGTTGTGAGCTTGCAAGAGCACAGACATGAGCATTCACCACATGCAAATCAAAAAGCACTTAATAATAATAATAATATTAATAACAACAACTTAATTTTATATTTCGCCTTTTTTCCAATGAGACTCAAAGTGCTTCACAAGTACAGTATAGGAGTTTTTATAGACACAGTCCCTACCACGATGAGCTTACAATCTATGTTTTTGGTAATTGATGCACAGGGAGATAAAGTGACTCGCCCAAGGTCACAAGAAGCTGAGACACTAGGAATTGAACCAGGCTCCCCTGATTCAAGCTCGGTGTCATTCTTGACAGACTCAGTGCTCATTATTAGCAAAGAAGGACGGGTTGCCATGTTGGTTCGCTCTTCCATGTAGAAACACAGGAGGGAGAGGGAGTAAGGGGTATGATACCTTTTTATTGGACCAACAAGTAGTTGATATGTTACAAGCTTTCGAACCTCTCAGGGTCCTTCGTCCGAGTCTTTAATCACTGAGCCTTTCCTGCTCTATAAACCAGTAGATAGGAGATAAGATAAAACTTACTTTATGCTCCCTTAAGAAAATGTGAGACCATTTCCTTCAATAACGGTTGTAAATGAGCATATTTGGTAATGAGTCTTGGCCAACTGGTAAAACCAAACTCTATTGCACATTAAAAAAAAAATTGTTCTAGCGGTTTCACAAGTGGACAACTGGAGATTAGATATTTGCAGTTTATTTGGTTTTAATAGAAACTTTGGGGAAATGATCCCTATGGTTTGTCATTACCTAGAATTGTAAAATTAGCCCTATTCTTTATGTCTTGTGTATTCAACAGCATCGCACATTAACATTTTACGGTTTGCTAATGGTTCTTGGGGGATCCATTGGTTCTGTCAATCATCATGTATTAGGTGTGGTTGCATTAAAACTCTGTGGTCCAAGTTGCTATTTATATATTTATAATTAGAAACTATTTATATATTTATAATTAGTTATTATTTATATATTTTAAGCAATATGGTGGATGACGTGCGTGTGTGTTTGTGTGTTTGTGTGTGTGTATATACACACAGATTGTATTTTTTTTAAATATATATATTGTGTGTGTGTGTGTACATTACATACAGACAGTCAGAGGGGGCAGAAAGTCACAAAAAACACACACACACCACAGGGCAGTCACAGAAAAACACACACACAGATCCTAGTATAGTAATTTTAGGGTACATCCAAGGTTGCCTATATGTAACCCCCCTTGGGATTACCAGATGGGGTAAGGGGCTAAAGTAGCAGTATTGTGATAGAGAAGCAGGCAGGCACCTAAAGGTCTGTCCCTGTGGTGAGCATCCCCAATGGAATGAGGTGGGCTAGTATATTCCTGTGGTGAGCACCCCCAAGGGAATGAATTGAGCCAATACAAGTAAACCATGATCTCTTTTACCCCATTCAGGAAACATTATAGAGTGTGTAAAGTAATACAGAGACCAGTGGTCAAGTATCCCCAAGCAGGATACACAGGGTAGCCCAAGCAGGGACCCTGAAATAAATGGTTATACGGTACTACAAGAAGAACTATCCTAAATGTATGTCCATGAAACCTGTTCAATAGATGTGCCACTCCAGGGATGCAGTAATGCACCTGGAGAAGAAGTTGTAGCTATTGAGCTAGGCCGCGCTTATAGTGCCGGCGACAGTGACGCGATGTTGCGTCAAAACAAATGTATTGACGCCGTTGTGGGCGCTTATAGTAGCAGCGACATGACAGCGCGATCGCTGGAAGTCACTTCAATTAGATTTTTCCAGCGACTGCAGCGTGATGTCTCCGTCGCCGGCACTACAAGCGCGGCCTTATCAATAAAGCCTGTCCTGTTTATAACTACAAAACTCCTGGCGCCCGTCTTTTTCCAGACCACTGACAGCCCCTGAGACAAGGTAAATTATTGCGGATGCCTTCTGAACCACTACACCAATCCCGGTGTTGAAGGCACCCGCAAGGAAGCCGGGTAGGGAGCGTTACATATAGCTAAAGAAAGAAATCTCGAACTACAGTATTGGATACAGCATTTATTGCTGAACAACACGTTCAACTAAAAAAAAAAATCTATATTAGGGGGGCTTCCGTCATACCATCCTATTTGTCAAACGGCATCAATTTAGCTGTAAATGAGGGCGGAGCAATGTTGACAATAGAAAGAAGAAGTTGATGCTCGTCTATGGTTGGGAAATGCCTGGGTTAATTAAAACATTAAAGGCCATGTAAGGGGAGCAAAAGGTGTGCTAGGACTTAGCACTGCTTAGAAAACATAGCCCCTAATGCCTAATTTCTTAAGGCACAATACCAGCATTTATTTCAATAACATTACAGCGCATGAGCACGCCACTGCTCTTTAATAAATGGATAAGCAGTGTGGACAGGCACATGAACCCAAATACGACTGCACACAACTTAATGACTCGAAGGGCCCTATTCCATACCCACTAAAGCGGCAAATCTGGACTTTTTTCCGTACCAAAATCCCCCATTGATTTTAATGTCGACCGCTTCGGCGGATATAGAAAAAAAAGCCTAAATCTTACTGATCTGTAGCATGAGAGTTTAATGGCGTGCCATACAGAGCCCCCAAATTATAACGATTGGAGTTCATGGAGAATGGCAACTCTAAAAGGTGATAATGTGGGGAAAGCTGAGTTCCGCGTCTGCCTGTTTGGGGTGCTACTTTAAGTGTTTGGATAGAGGGCTCTGTGTATCGGCAGTTCTCCATACTGATCCCCAATACAGGACTTGGTTGGCAATCCCCCTTATATAAAGTCCATATATGAGAACTCTTGGACATAAATGAATATTAGACACAAAGCATTAACCAGGAAAAAATAAGGTATGCGATTGGAAAAAGCAAAAGAAGACTTTTAGGTAAGAATAAAAGCATGTTGAGCTATTATACACACGAAACTGGTGTAAACTTTGCTTTTCAAGGGCTTTATTAAAATTGGTTTAATATAAAGAAAAATGTCCCAAAATCTGAAGAAGAGTTATTAATAGTTTAGTAATCCCCCTGATTCACAAAACAACATTTTCATAATTATCACTTTCAGTTTCTTTGGCTGGTGGCAGCTTGACTTTTCCGAGTTCAAAATGATATTTTTAATTAATAACTGTAAGAAAGTTATTTTTTTTTTTAATTTACAACCCCGGGGGTTCTTTGTAAAATTAGAAGCTGAGATGCTCAGAATTGGAAACTACACAACAGCTCGAGACAAAAACCAAGTTAAAAAAAGCTTCTGCAAGAGGGCACACAGAGGTGAACACACAGCGCCATGTTTACTAAGCAGTCTTCTGCCATTGGGCGCCTACCTGTGCTGGAAAGCACCTTGCAGTCCACGCGAGTCATAAGGGGTCTTCCTACACCAAGAAAGGTGTCTCGTGGCAAAAGACGGCTTAGTCAATATGGCACATACAGATGCAGCGCCCATTATTTTAACAAATCACGCGGTGTATACCTCGGAATACCCATGTCATGGCACGGGATTTCTTCCAACCGTACCGCCTTAAGACGCGAGTGCATAAAATGGCATTTTAGAGTTCTGATTTTTAAACACCTGAAATTGACACGGTAGCACAGTACTGTACACATTACAATTCATTCATTTCATTGCATTTAATTGCACACAATCCATGAAATTCAAACAAAGCAACCGCGATAAACATGTGTGCCTGGGGTGATTGGCCGCGTTCATGCCGCGTGGAGTACAGCAGCGCACACGAAAACGGCGCCGTGATTTGTTCAAATAATGGCTGCTGCATCTGTTGAAAAAGTAGAGCATAATCCTTTTAGATTGGTGCGCTCCTATGTTGGAATGATGTAGATCTATTCATTGTATCCATTTTGTTTATCAGAGCAAGTGGTTGTTGTATACTATAGAGTTTTGGTGTGCTCAACCAGCTGTAATGAGTCCCTAATTAATATCTATCCCCTGCATGGTAGAGATTCCGCACGATGCAGAGTAGCAGAGCACAGCCATGCAATGATCAGGATCTCAGCAGTAGAGTAAAAAACTTCTTTATTTAGACACCATGGTGCAGACAGGAATGGAGGGTAGCTAAATAAAGTTTTTTACTCTACTGCTGAGATCCTGATCATTGCATGGCTGTGCTCTGCTACTCTGCATCGTGCGGAATCTCTACTGATCTACTGCCATTACGGATGCACGCCCCAAAGACAAGAAAAATACAGGCTTTATTCATGTGAGTTCAACACCATTTATCATATTGGGAGGTACAATAAGGTGGTTGCAAGCGTGTGTGACATTGTCCTCATTAGGTGTGATGTAGTGGAGCCAATCATTCTCCAGTTACAGCACTCCTAGGATTCCTAGAGATACGTCAAATACATTACGCTCACCTATATACCATATACTCACTTAATTGTGATTTACCTGTCTTACCTTCATTCTTCAATCAAGAAATACCTTATGGATGTTATATAAACTGTTTTTCTATGGTCATTTGAGCACTATTGCTGAACTTTGTTCTTCTATCCTATCCCCTGCTTGGGCTACCCTCTGTATCCTATTTGGGGATACTTGACCACTAGTCTCTATATTACTTGACACTCCCTATAAATGTTACCTGAATGGGGCAACAGAGATCATGGTTTACTTGTATTGGCTCATCTCATTCCCTTGGGGGTGCTCACCACAGGAATATACTAGCCCACCTCATTCCATCGGGGATGCTCACCACAGATATTCCATCATTCCCACACAGAATTGCACCTATCTTAAAGGATTATTCACTCTACTCTTTCCCTGTTATATGTATCTGGCTTCTTTGTAAACTTAATCCAAGGTAGCAGCCTAATTTTCTTTTTACAGTTGGAGTGAGTCTGTCCAATGTTTGTTCATTTATTAGTAAATATGGCCCAGAATCCTTCTACAACACTGTTATTTGCATATATTATTATTGACAACCCTTTCAGATATAAGCTATTTTTTCTAATGTTGGATTGTTGTCCCTATTTGTGTTGACAAAACATTTCAGTGATTATTTCACTACGATTTATTTTTATAGGGCATATAGCTACAATATTTGGAGTTAAAAGCAACAGTCCAAACTGTTCCGCCCTTTCCAACGCGGTTTTAATTTTTACAATTCAATGTTCTGCTAAGGAGATTTAAGCACTTGAAAATATTAAGTGCTGGGAAGTAAAAATGGAGCTCTCACTGGAACACACTGCAGTCTGAGATTACCATGGGAAGCCACCGATCCAAGAGATTTAGAATATCATGATTTTGAACACACAAAAAAAACACAGACAAGCTCACGGTGCAAAATACTAACATTATACGAGTTAAAAGCATCAATCCCCACCCCTGAAGCCTGTATGAGTTTACGTATTCAAACAATGTTCCTCGCAAATGGAGGGATAACAAGCTGGTGAGATGTGCTTCCTTGTAACTGTGTTAAATGTGAGCAGCTTCTAACTCTATTCATTTACATTTGATGCATGGTGTTGGCCGGGAAGTCTACAATTGTTCAGATCTTAATACCAAGGCACTATTTACTTATCGTAATGGACTATAAATGTGTCTTAATGCTTAGCACCATTCCATCAATTTGGCCTTATTCAACATGTCTTTAATTTAAGCCTAAAAAAACCATAAACCCCAATTATGACTTTTTCAAACTAAAACACTATTTCTAATGTGTTGGTGTAGGATAAAAGACTAAACAACAAACACCATTTTATTGTGAATACGCAGATCAATTACAGGTTGTGATAAAAGTACCTTTGACTGGATAAATATGAGCACTAATATGGTAGTAATAATAACTATTTCATATAGCGCTTTACCGCCAATGTGACTCAAAGCGCATCACAATTACAGTATAGCGCGCGGTACGCAGCACAGAGGAATTTTTGTTTACAGACACCGTCCCTGCCCAGATGAGCTTACAATCTATGTTTTTGTTGCATGAGACAGAAGGTGCCGACACCAGGAATTGGACCACGATCCAAACTCAGTGTAGATTTCTATACAGAGCTACAGTATATAAACTTCCCTCTTCCTTTATTTATTCTTACTGTACAGGACAAACGGCATCATTTTTTGTGGGGTGAGAGGTGAAAAGGGGACGTTAATGGCAGAATCCCCCCCAAAAGATGCCAATCCCCCAAGGACTTCTGTTTAATACAGTTCTTCCTCCGCTGGATGTAACCGTCAATTACAAGCACGGGATGTGACACATTGTTGGATCCACAGATGTTCCTGTCTTTTGTAACATATTGCCACTACAGTTTTTGTTTTATCCATACTGCAGTTTGGATCAGCCTTTTTATTGCATGCTCTGAAGGTATATCTCTGCAGTTCACCTAACTGTCCTTGACTTATACAGAAGACAGAAGTCATTGATCATGAGCTTTCTGTTTCACTCTCTGGAACAGCGTCTGCAACACTAACCTGGAGATTTCTACTGACCATGATAAACATCCCTTTTACCATTTGACAGTGAACGTTTTCAACAAAGAAGCTTAAGGCTCTGCAGTCTTTTTCTACTAAGAGAAAGTCACAGGGTGGGGGCGATCTCAAGCTCACTCCTTGAGATAAGCACTGGCGTTGGGAATTAGTACAACTTTTCACATTTGAATTCGTAGGAGTCAGAAAGGAGTTGCAAAAGTATCAAAATACAGTGGTAATGAAGGCTGATTTATTTCAATACTACTGTATCTCAAATATGTTTGTTCATAAACATTTGTATTACTTAATATGATAAATAGGTAGAAGCAAAGGGAAACAAAGAAGTCCAGAACAACATCCAACGTGACAAAAATACACAGTGAAATACCTATATATCTCTTGAAAAAAGGGTCATTTAGTTAACCCTTTGGTCAACGCGTATAAGCCTGCAAGCCACTTTCAATGCATGACCATAATATTGCAGGTCCTAACACTAACTGATTAAAATCCTTATTTACCTCTATAATTAGAGGAAGGATGGTCCTGGCATTGAACCTGTTGCATGAAAAGAAAACCTGCTTACTTGGACAGTGGGGAGGGGTGAGCTTTAAACCCTGGTTGGGAGGAGCCACAAACCTCCAAAACAGCAGAGACCAAAGGGTTAACTAAATTACCCTTTTTTCAAGAGATATATAGGTATTTCACTGTATATTTTTGTCACATTGGATGTTGCTCTGGAATTCTTTGTTTCTTGTTTTATACAATTAGCCACGCCCAGTAGCACTCCTTTTGACACATATACATGGTAATTTGGGGGGGGGGGGGGGATTCTGAGTGCTTGCTGGGTATCTGTGTGTTTTAGAAGCAAAAGGGTCAATAAACAAAAATCTAATATTTTCTGATATAAACAGCTAAAAAAAAGGGCAACCAAAACCGGTGGTAAATGAGACTGCAAAGGAGTGAAAATAACGTGCACATTGTGTTTTTTATGTAGAATTTTGCATCCTGAAACAAACTGAGCATAGTACGACAATCCAGGTTGTCGTCTCCATTTTTTTTAAACATTGGTTTGAAGCAGGGGGTCTCTGGAGCTGAACCCCATTCGTTTCCCCTACGTCCAGAGATACTTACCTCCATAGGGGGTGCCAGCTGCTTCTTCTTCTACGGAGGTAAGTATCTCCGGAAGCAGGGGGTCTCCGGAGCTGAAATTAATGGAGTTCAACACCGGAGACCCCTGAAAAGTTAAAAAAAAAATGAAATTCTGCATGACTTGCTCCTTTAAAAAAGGTATTATAGGAGGAGTGTAAGAAGTGGTGCAAACCATTTCAAGTAACCAACTGCTATTGGTCAACAACAACAGTATATCAAGATACAATTAGACACACACATGCTTAAGTACGAAGTGCTATATCTTTGTATTGCAAACACGTATTAAAATTATTTTCAACACTTATACGAGATGTGCTTAATTCACTACATATGAAAAGTGCTAAGATGACATAAATAATATGTCTCTACATCCACCCAGAAGTAGCTGATAACATCAACCTTTCAACAGATGTACGTTTTTGATTTATTTTCAGTGTTGTGCCAGCTCTTAAAAATTGTACAGTGTGTTTCGTGCAGAGAAAAATTAGACGTCTAATCCAAAGGCTCAGCCTAATATTCTATTCCTTAATAATCTAAAGAGCCTACAACTCATCAATAAGCTGTGATATCCAACCGTCAGATTTTAAAAGCTCTTATGTGATCCATCATTTTGCCAGTTAATTTTATGATTGCCTCACTGATTGTGGGTCCTTCTGCTAAACGATTGCGAGGTTTCTTTACAGCAGTTGTTTTCAACCTTTTTTCTCTTGGGGCACCCCTAAAACAGGACAAGGTCACAGAAAACACAGGACAGAGAGACTATCACTGGAGAGAGAGACATACAGACAGTCAGAGGCGGCAGAAAGTCACCAAAAAGACACACAAGAGGACAGTCACAGAAAACTCACACACACAAACACACAGAACACACACACACACAGAAAACACACACAGCAGAACAAATACACACAGGACAGACACACAGCCTCACCTCTCTCCTGCCCATGCTGCTTCCTCTGCTTGTTCACACCCCACAGTCTCCTGACACCTCCTCCTGATTGGCTGTATTACCCAGCAGCAGCCAATCAAGAAATGGGAATCTACCCTGCTCTGGGAGATCAGGGAAATCCGTGGCACGCTTTTGATCTTCTCACGGAACCCCAGGGTGTTGCGGAACCCGGGTTGGGAAACACTGCTTTAGAGGTATATCCTAAACCAAAAGTAAATTCATCCACTTGGTACTTCAGGTCAGTATACATACAGTATGGCACGTGGAAACTGGATTTAATAAACGATGGACAATCTCAACTTTATCTTTCATTTCTTTAGCCTCAGCTCAGAAGTTACATTAGACTTGTCTTTTTAGAGTGAACAGGTCAAGACGTATGATAATGTCTGTTTCTAATGTACGGCAAAGTACACAGCTAATGTCACAGGGATAGAATGGCACAACAAGATATCGCACACTCCTCTTCTAATCTAAACAAAGTGAAGTGAAGCCAAGAGCTTTATTATTAAAAGGAGATTACATTATCAGAAATCCATTCTTTACATTGCTCTCATCTACTATTCTTGAGATCATGTAGGAATGTATGAGGGGTGAAGCAGGGATCTCCATAAAACCTGACCTGTTGGTGGCCCTTGAGGACTGGACTTGGCCACCGTTGGCATAGTCAAAAATGACATTCCAGAATGGCAAACAACGCTGGATAATAAAATACGGATCTTCCAATTCTGTGCCCTCTTTACAAGAAACCCACGTAACAAATTAGACACAGATTACGTGCCCCCATGGCAAAGTTCTTTAAAATGGGGACATTTTAAATCAAAGTTGCCCAAAATCTAAACATCACAAAGCGGGTCTAATAATCCGCGGTTTTAGTTTTTAAGAAAGACGGCAAAATGCTGGAATAAAGTTATTCCATTTTTAAGTCTACATTAGAATTTTGGGGGGGGATTTCAAAACGTTACTAGAGGTAGTCCTCGCTATCCAACGTTTCACTTTACAACGAATGGCATATCCAACGCTTTACAATGCAACCCTATGGGCCGTTTTTCGACGTCAGAATGCGTTATCCAACGCTCACCGCCGCTGATTAACATGGGACTCACTTTACAACGGTTTCACTATCCAACGCTACTTCCAGAACGCATTCCGTTGGATAACCGAGGACTGCCTGTATTTGCTTATTTTGAAGAATGGGAAAAACAAGTAATTAATAACATTGAATTAATCACCACAGTAATACATACAGTACCTTAGGCAAAAAAATAAATAAATGTTGGTTAAACGTGAATCCTATAGTACCTTCATTGAATACCTTGGGCCAGATCAGAGGTCTGCAAACTCAGGGGTGATAACGGACACACATCAAGATGTTAACACACATCAAGAATGGTAAATATATGCAAAAACACCAGCCATTGCTTATCTCATTAGCATAGTCTTAACACCAGGTTAAGTTAACACAACCTTCTGCTAACTCAGTGGTTTCCAACCTTTTTTTGGTTAAGGAACCCTAAGTGAAATTCTGAGGAACACTCAACTATGTCTAATAGTAACTCTGTGGTCAGATCCATTGTAAATTCTTCTGTATTTCATACAATGTTCAAATGACCAGAAAATTGCAGGGAACCCTTTAGGGATGCCCGGGGAACCCAAGGGTTCCTAGGAACCCTGGTTGAAAAACACTGCGCTAATTTCTACCAACTCAGTGTTAAGCATGTCTTAGTGGCGCTACTCAAATCTAGTACCTGATACATGGGTTTTGCTGGAGAAGAAAGGGAGAGGGAATCCCATTTTTGTAACGTAGCAAGTAATAAACCTCCCCAAACATTCCTTTATACAATAGGTGGAGAGAGAGAAGTCACCTGGTGCTTTGCAAAACTAGGACTGGAGAACCCATATTTCAAAGTCCGGAAAGGTGTGATTTAAACATCAGGTTAAATCCCTGCGTTAACTTTAACCAACCTTTGTGGATATGCATTACGTCTGTTGTAAATAGTATCGATTACTCAATCTGACAGGCTAGAAGTAATGAACAACATAGAAAAAGGGGGTAGGCCGCTAGGAGATTGTTTTTCCAAAGTGAGAATGGTATTAACTGTAGATTATTATTAATGAATACAATTGTTTGAAGGAACAGAATGGATAGTATTTCGAAGTCTATGCATGGCCATACAGAAAACCGAAAATGATTACTCTGAAAATTAAACCTCTTATTAGTTTGATGTTTGCTAATAAGAAGGTGGTGTTTAGATTATAATATATATGTATAATCCATTAAAGATCAGCCTGAATGAGATCTGACAGAACGTATTAAAATGTGTTATTCCTCATTTTATTTTCCTTAATTTCAACGTTCTGTCTATTTATGTTCAGTTTAAATGATTTTTAATGTTATTTGGTTATCTGAAACGGCTGAGATGTTCCACAACAAAATCTTCACTGTAAATTGTCCACCCTATTTTCTTAATAAAAAGCGAAAAAATTAGCAGCGATTGTTAAATGAGTATTCGTACAGGATGTAAACTAGTTCAGTAACCGAAAGGTTACTGGAGCACTTACTTGAAAAAGCCAAACAGTATGTGTAACTAATGTTTAATGTAGACATTCGCTTAAATAATGTTCAGTGCTAAACCTCTCTGGCAAGCTTCTTTCAATGGAGTAGATAAAAATAATGTATTTAAATCCTGTGATAGCATTTACTTTTTCATAATGAGACTTCAAAATGTTAGATCATATAAGATGCCCTCTTTCTCAAGGTAATGCTGATATTTCTGGTTGACGCTGCAAATCCAATGTACTAATTAAACTAGTGGTAATGACTTTGATGCTGGAGAACCCAGTTTGAACCCAGCTTCTAGTATCCATATAATATGCAAGTCTCTTAGGGCCATATTTACTAAGCAGGGCTATTCCATAAGGTATCTCCCTGCGCCAGATGGTGTGTTATGGCACAGCACTACTTACTAAATATGGACCTTAATCCATATATGTTTTAGGCACTACACTTAGATTATAGGGATTTCAGTGACCCTTAACTCAATATTTCAATGTACGGTATGGTCGAGGTCATCCGGTGATACTTTATCTGGAACACGGTGCCCCTTTCTGGCTGACTTACCTCCAAAAGGACGCAGGCAGAATGGAGATAGTCAACATACAGTAGATGTTAAAGGGTGTGCTTATGTCTATATGGAAGACCCCAATATTTGCCAATTCAAATTATACCATTCCATGGTATCTTTGAGGTGTTCACAGGTATCTCCCCACATGTTGTAAAGAGGAGTGTGTTGGGAGGTATATAAGCCATGGGTACTCTCCTAAATATGACTCTCTTCATTTAAGACTGATTTCAAATTTTGTTTTAGCTCTGTAAAGCTGAAGAGTGCCAGCAAAACCAAAACACAAGTGAATGTGCTCTCTCCCACTCTATATTAACTTCAAGTATCTACAGCAGGGGCGCGCTAAATGGGGGGATATAACATTTTTTGAGGGGATCCCAGCCGAGCCCCGTGCTTACAGACGCCCCACACGCTTCCCCTTAACATTTAAACTGATTGCTAGGGGTAAAGGGGGGGAAAGAGCGTGGGATCTCCGCAACGGCCTCTTACCTTCTCTCCGGCCTCTCCTCCTGCATCTTCTGATAGCGACGACGCATCGCCCTGACAACGTGGTGTCATATGATGACGTGCTGCGATGTCACGTTGCCATGTTAATGCGCCGTCACATTACGCCGTGACCACAGAGATGAGGAGATGCCACAGAGCAAGTAAGGGGGAGGGGGCCCGCAACTTAAAAAGTTTGGGCACCCCTGGTTTACAGTACCCCAGTGTACTGTGACAGTCACTAACACAGTATGCTGGAGTGAGGAGCATATGTGTGCTTCCAGCATACAAGCTGTTAAACTCCTCCTGGAGAGGCATGCACCTGCAGCTAATTAAGCAGGAAGAACTCTTGAGAGACAGAGGGTTTAAAAGGCAGGAAGTAGCCTACACAAACTGAGCTAGTTTTTCCCCAGGAGGGTAGAGAGGCTTCTCCCCACTAGGAAGCCCCTGACTGTTGCTCTGGTCCCCCAGCTCTGCGAGGAGCTCTGAAGCTGGACCCCAACCCAGGATAAAGATTGCTATGAGCTGCACACAGCCTGCTACCCGGAACCGGCGTTCCTGATTGCTGTTGGAGCTGCAGTTACAGATAAGAGACTTTCTGATTTTGATCTTTGAATACATAGTACATGCTTTGGGTGGATAACCAGATTAGCTGGCTGCCCGCTAGAAAGGGCTGGAGTGAAGTCTAGTTAGTTTCCCTAACGGGGATAGGTGTTTATTTTATTATTCGGTTTTCTTAAAGAGACAGTGCACCTGATGTTTATTTGTTTTGTGGCTAATAAACCACTACAGTTAAGCTTTACACGGTGTCTTAGTGTCTTACTGACCCTGCCGCTAGGGCGTCCTGCCACAGTACTTTCAGACACGTTTCAGATTTCCTACAGAAAAATACATTTGTTGAGAGCTTGTTTAAATTGCATAGCATATTACAGATCTAATTACTGCTAGCTGTCACTCACTTGTTGAAAATGCTGATTGTTGTAAGCATAACATCTTTATTCTACAACAGAGAATCATACGACTTAAATTATTACTTTCATTTCTCCACTTGAGAAGGATAATTATGATATGTTTCAAGCTTCTCTGATGTGCTGTAAAAGGTAATTGAAAATATACATGACAAGAAAGAGACTTTAGATGTTAAACCGTCTGCTAGTCTCATAATATGCAATATTCAAGCACATATACATCTGTTAAAGATGCAGAGCTCTATTACAGGATAAGCATGAATATTCTCTTCTCAAGTCATTTACATTATATCGTTTTGTCACTTTTTTTTACCCACCATAACTTTGTAATGTCTAGTTATACCCCTGTACCTGCTTCACATTGTACAGCCAGCAGTCAACCTCGCACTGATGAGACCCAAAAAGGTTGAAACAGCTGTCTGTGAGTAGGTTTACTGGCTCTGTACTTCTTAGAACCCAGGCTGTGCGGAAACTCTGTGCAATACGGCAGGCATAAGCGTGTAGGGGTCCATGTTAAAATGGATGAGAAGTACAAAGTGACACACACTGCTCATTTGCAGGTTCTTACCCAGAATCCCTGGCTGCAGTGTAAGCACTGTTTGGTACGCGATAATGGGGACAGACAGGGTTACTGACCTGTCTGAGACATGTGAATGCACCACAAGTGGTATTTTTATTTACTGTACACTAGGATTTTTTTTGTCACTTTTTTTTACCCATCATAACTTTAACGAGCGTAGAACCCTTAGGCCGAGTTCAGGAAGCACGCTGCGGCTGCGCGCTGCCGTGCGCGCCTCCACCGCACGCTCCTGCAGCCCGGCGATCTGTGTCCAGGCTGCAGGAGTCGGGTTGCGGCGTTTGTCGGGCGTGGCGGGGGGCGTGGCCAACGTGTCACGGAGCTGGTTCGCTGAACCAGCTCACGTGACGCGACTGCCGCCCCCCCCCCCAAAAAAAAACTATTTCGGATGTAGCTGGCAAAATGTAGCAGCGACAACGCTGTACTTTGCCGCCACGAGAAATTGCAACCTGACATGGTTCATTGAAAACCATGTCATTGTTCCGATCGTGCGCGCGCACGTCGTGTAGTAAGCGCCCTGAACTCGGCCATACTCCTTTCTAATAGCTGTACACGAAATTAAAGCATTAGACGTGTGTAGAATAAATTGCATTTAGATGCTTTGAGGGGGGATCTGCGTTCAGTGAAATAACAACTGGGCCACATGAAAACGATGGAGCACTTTGACAGCTGATAGCACAACATTGTCACACAGTTGCCACCCTGCCAACAAAATTAATGGAGTGCAAAAAATAGCCGCGCGCTCAGTATTATTGATGACCACCAGGTGATTGGAAGCATCTTTACACGAGATCCACATAACAAACTGAGCAGAGTTTTTTTTACATTTTGTGAAGGCAGACACTAGGAGCCTACAGTACAAGAACTGCCGGGAGATAACACAACTCTGGCCTTCATCCGTGTAGCTAACCTGTAATTGTTAGAGTTTATATATAGTTTTATTTTGCGGTTTGCAAAATCCTATTAGATTTCCTTGGATGTTTGTAAGGAACTATTAATGTGTAGTGATACAAGTTGAGGTTGCCAGGTGTCCAGTATTGAACCGGACTGTCCTGTATTTGGACACTGTCCAGCAAAAAATTAGAGGTAAGTACTGGACATGTATGTGTATACTGGTGTAACCCTCTTTCCTGCTGACTAGACAGGCTACTGATGCTGTATATACCTGCTGGCTCACCGAGATCTGAGCCTCCGCTAACTGGGAGCCTGGGGCAACAATAGTAAAGGGCAGCGCCTCCACCTGCCCAGGATCCCCTAGATATGAGATTCCCCTGGACAAGAACAATAATAACAAACCACAAATATATGTAACAGTTTACTATATATATATATACTTTGGTCCTAATAACACATATGCATGAAATAACATTAGCGAACATATACACTTATATGGCAGTTATAACCTTGAATGACATATACACATAAGAATGATATACTGTAGCTGTATACCAGTAGTTCAGAGTGCACCCACTGTGCAAGTGTCCCTTCCTCACCACCGTGTGCACCCCACACCGTGTCCAATGTACTGGACCAGTCCCTTGGTCACTTAACCTTTAGTGTCCCCAAGAAACCCACCCCCGAAGGTGAGATCAGTGCCTGTAGGTACCGGTGTTGGTGCACTTTATAATAATACCTGCCGGGCGCTCCAGCACCCGGTCGCTGATACTTCGAAAAGGAACCGCAGATCCAGCGTCGTCTCTCACGAGTAGTTCCTCACTGTCAGGGAGGTCTCTCACGAGGCTTGACTCCGCAATGCAGTCTGATCCCAAACTACAGATCACCTTGTAGCTCAGGAAGATACTGTGTCCCTGACTGCTACTATCAGTAAATGGTAAAGTCCCTATCTAGGGCTGTTCCCTGCAGTACCACAAGCTGGTGGTGACTCAGGGCCTGCGCTGGGGCCTAGGGGAATATTCTGGCCTATGCAGTGGGTCACTGACCCCTGCACTATGCACCTCCTCTCCCCTTGCCTCCCAGCACCAACTGTCCCCAACTGCCTGTTTTCTCCAGCACGCGGAATGTTTCAGAATCAGAGAGCAGAGAGTTCTGACAACCCCATTGGCTGCTGTGACCACCTGGTATCCCAACTCCCTGAGGCTCGTGGGACTTGTTGTCCCACACAGAGCCTTCTCTGGTAATGGCCGCCACTAGGGATGCTCCTAATTAAAATGGCCGCCTCTCCTGTATCACTGCGCATCTCTATCTGTAGGGGCCGCCACAACTATCGCGCTACTGTGCATATCGCGCATAACATGGCGGCGCCCTGAGTCAAAACTTCCGGGAGTCCCCGGAGCCGCGGCCGCCCCGGCAGCTCCCACTAGCACCAGGGTAAGAAGGGGTGGTACCGGAGGACCTGGCTACACTGGTATGACCTCTCTGGACATAGTTATCTGACCGGCTAGGGGGGCTGCAGGATTTCCCGCCAATCAACAGGTTGTGTCGGGAGCCCTTGGGTTGGGGCCAATGAGAGAAGGAAACTGCATGGAGCAGAGCTGGTGTGGATGTCTTGAGCGCATCGCACCTTTCACCATTGTCACCAGTATTTTAGGAGAAGCCACTTGGCAACCCTAGATACAGATGTTGCTAAGCTGTCTTCTATGCTGCCACCACCCACACTCAGGGCCGTGGTCAGGGGTGAGCAAATGAGGCGATGGCCTCAGACGGCATTTCCATGGTAGCACATAAAAGGCTAACTAGGGCTGGCTTCATGGCGGTGCCATCATTGCCTATCTGTGCTCTGTTATCTCCTCCTGCTATCACATGGGGACGGCGCATTACTATGACAACGTGACGACATATGATGCTGCGATGTCACATGATGCCATGTAGCAGGAGAAGATGCCTGCTGGACAAGGTAAGGCTCTCTTGGGGGAGTGGCGGCTCTCTGCGCTAGTCTCAGTCGCCAGCCCTGCACTGTCATGTGACCATGGCAGTCACAGCCCCGTGTGGATTAACGATGTGGGGGATCCCATACAGAAACATGGACTCCTGCACGCAGCAGACAATGTCTCCGGCAACGCAGACTTTTACTTCTTCGACCTGGAGACAGTGAGTCTTGCTACATCTGTAAATTCTGGAAAAAAAATATTTTATATCTAAAAGCATCGAGTCTTTTCTTTAGCTCAGTTGTTTAACATGTTTGTACTGTGAGACCGACTGTCATTAAACAACCCTCCATTTAACTATAAATCTGGTCTGCAACTGCTATATACTCCTATAGCATATGTAACCATGCTGTAAAATGGATTACAGTCATCTCGCCTGCTGACAGTAAGGCCTGGTAAGTTATGGACATGCCAGCAGTAATTATGGAGGTTTGCCCTCACACCCTGGTGAGGTGCCCTATGTATGGATGGGAGTGGTCACATGCTCTGAATCCATGATAAGTGATGTCAGAGTTGTGCCAGCCACCAGAGTATACATAAGGCACAGCACTGCCAAAAGTTAGTGGTTGGAAAGATGATCAGTGGAGTTCAGTAGAGTTGGTAGTAGATGATGAAGCAAGGAGCAAGTCTGAGTACAGACTTGGAAGGAGACAGCTCATGAGACTGTGACCAGGGACCTGCACAGGGAATATCTCCTTAAGGGGAGATAGGGAATCCACCAATTTGGGAAAGGACACCTTTCAAAGGGAAGTGCGGTGAACATGAGCGGCTGAGTACAACCGCTGTGAGGGGCAGCTGGCCCGCCGCAAGTCAATAAAGATGATCTTGTTAAATCATACCCTCGTGTGTAAGTGTGGAGTGATTACACAGAGGAGTGCACCACGGAGGAGTTCCTCACCAGGACCATCCACAAGCGGACGCTGGGATCCTGATGAGGTGGAGGCGCTGCACTGGATCTAGGTAGGACTCAAGCACACTACCTCAGCTGCCTGTCTGGGTTGGCAATCCCTACACAACATCATGCAGGAGACTCAGGAGTCCTGTTGCCAACAGGTGCACCACCAGACGCTACACTGTAATGGGGACTGGTTAGACCACAGGGGCCAATGTGAGATTGGGTGGGTCAGGCCAGGCCAGAAAATCCATTACACATATATTATCTCTTACTGTGCATGCAATGTCTTGTATATAATGTATAACCCTGCTCACTTAATGTAACCATGTATTTGTCATCATAACTCAGTGCGCAGGACATACGTGAAAACGAGAGGTAACTCTCAATGTATCACTTCCTGGCAAAACATTTGATGAATAAATGACCCAACTTTTGCCGCACCGTATTGCCATCCGTGTAACAGTATCAACTTTACAAATTGAAGTCATGATTGAAATCCAGATCCGGTGAAAATCAGACAAACTTTGGCATAAGTCTATTAAGTTCTGGGATTGATAATTACTTTCAGGAAGTGAACAATGAACTGATGTATCATATATATATATATATATATATATATATATATATATATATATATATATATATATATTTATATAAAAAAAACTTTTTACTCACCATAACTTAACTCAGTATTATGGTTTAGCCTATCCCATAAGCCTCTCTTGCATTCCCAGTAAAATCAACCCCACACTGATGAGACCCATCAAGGTCGAAACAGCTGTCTGTGGGTGGTTTTCTGGGTATGCACCTTAACCCTGGCTGTGCTCAAAGCTGTGACCATGCAGCAAGCTTAAGCCTATAGGGAACCATGTTAAAAATGGTTATTGAGGCAAAAAGTGACACTGTGTGCTCATTTGCATGTCATTTCCCAGAATCCCTTGCTGCAGTGGAAGTGCTGTATGCTGGGTGATGATGGGGAAAGGCGGGGTTGCAGACCTGCCTAAGACATGCAGATGAGCATACAGTTATATTTGCATATATATATATATATATATATATATATATATATATATATATACTGTATTATTATTATTTTTTTTAATTAACTACATTTTCTTTAGCGCGAAAGGAACAACCAAGTTTAGAATCTAAAAATGAAATCAAATATAATTAACGCAATTATTGATATCCAGCTCCCCGCCCGCATACTGGTACACACAAAGGCATTTAATATTGATTTAAGACGCCCTTTACAATTTGAACATAGCCTGAATTTTAAAAGGTCAGAAGAATACACTCAGCTTGCTTCTCATTTGGTGGAGTCTGACCTCTCTTGTGTGTTTGCCCCCCGACTCTTTTACAGATTTAATAAAAGCTTTTCCCCATGCAGCGTTCCCACACTTGTGAACAGAAAGTTCTGTAGCCTCATGTCTGGGATACTTAAACATAAATTTACCAGGCTGTAATGGAAGAGCACAATGAAACCCTGGCAGGGAAGCCCTTTCAATAGCTTTGTCTTTTCTAATTTATAGTCCCAACAAATAGGGACATCTATATGCAATTTTTTTTTGTTTGAGCTTAATGAAAATTGAAAACATCATAAATTATGACTGCAGAAAAACTTTAACATGCGATGGTGACGGCCCCAAAAATTGAAGTTGCTGGTGCTGCATGTTTAACAAATACTTTACTTTTTCCTATTGTGCTGTGGTTGCAATTTCATGATCAGACTAAAATAACAAAAATACGATCCAAAATTGTAAAACTGGCTACTTTCTCATTTATTTTTGGTGGTGCATTTTTAGGGTTTATGCACGCGGATATAAAAATATTTATTTCCTTCTGTTCAAATTGGGAAAAGCAACGGATGCTGCTTGGTCGGATAATTTAAAAGCTGTCGGCCTGTCCAAAAGAGGGAACATTAAAAAAAGGGGGAGTTTGGAAGGTCTCCCAAGTTAGTATATTATTTTGTGCAGCTTAGCGGTGATTAGTTGACAGATGATATCTAACACTCGGTGCCATTATAATAAACCAAGACTATCAAAACGAGTCCTCTAGTGAAGCAGACGCATTCCAAGTGGAAAGTTTCTTGGCCATTCAACATGTTTCAATGGAGATTAAACACAGTGGCTTTGGCATATTTTCCTATTTTGTAAAGTTTCTCTTTTTAAGGCCCTGATTATAGTCCATGCGATGGAGCGACAAGAACAAATTGGAGAATCCTTATGAGGCCGCCCCTAGTGAGAGCTTGTGGCTTGTGACAGAGCGCGATGGCGCAACCGTGTTTTGAAAAGACGAAAAAAATGGTTTTTCAAGCGACGGCCTCGTCACGTGAGCGGTTCAGCTAATCACAGCGAACCAGCCTCGGACGAGAAGCGGCCTTGATGCGATGAGCGCGCGCCAGCGTGGAGTATAATCCAGGCCTAAAGCTGTCGTTTCTACATTTCTGCTGTTTGTTAGTCAAATATACGTAACTTCTTGAGCAGTACACTCCTTCAATCATTTCTCAAAATAGTATATACCAATATCGGTATGTACTGTACTACCAATCTGATTATGTCTAAACTACCTGACAACCATTAAGACGACTTCCACAGTGCCTTCCCTTTGTTTTTATTTTAAAAAAACTTGATTTCACATTTTCCATAGCAAAATAACATATGTGGATTAGGAGAGGGGAAGAGGTAAAAGAGTACAGAAGATAAACAAAAAGAGGGGCGAGGGAGGTTGGGAAGGACATGTGTGTCACGGGAGACCAGGACTCTTTTACGTGATAAAGCACCACACTACACAGATCAATTACATGGCTGTTTATTTAGTCCGGAGCCAACAGACGCGACACGATATCACCAACAGAGCTGTACTCACACCATAGTGGGAATCCTAGCAGTCCTGTGGGGGGGATCTGGAACTCCAGACTGTGCTAGATGCAAGTTGCAGGCAAGCAACTTTAAATCTCCGGCGCGGAATAGCAGGCAGTCTCGGTTTCACGGTGTCTCTGGCACAACTTCAGAGTATACCGCTTAGTCCATCTCCAGCTAGTAGGGGCTGGAACCACCAGGGAATGATGAAGCCGAGATAATTTGATGAAACGCGTAGAAGAGAAGCAGGATTAAACGGAGGGTGTTTCCAGCCCCTACTGATGTCACGAGAGAGCGGAAGGACTGTGTGCGCATGCATGCGCTGATGGGACAGCGCAACTAAGAGCTACGTGATCCAACGCTGACCGGGACTGTGGGGAAGCCGAGTCGGAAGCTCAACTAAGCCCAGAAACCCGTACAGGACCGTGACCCAAGGGGGAGTGCTGGGGAGACCCCGGACACCATACAGTACCTCCCCAAAAGAATGTGTGTTGTGAGTGAGACCATTGGATGCTTTACAATATATATTGTATACTTTTGGACCATATGGCACTACTGGTTCTCTTGTTTTCTTATTGTCCCTCTTTCCTGTATGTTCCATGTGAATGTGTCCGTCTGTCATTAACGTACATTAGTGAGTGAGGAGTGCACTTTCTGTAACTTTTTATAGAATCTGATGACCGCCTTTTCAAGATCCTTAATTGCCTGAAGTAGTATAGAGATCGGTAAGATTTGGTATAGATACAGTGCCCTTTGTAGACACCTGTCCATGAAATTGGATCAGAGATTTTTCATAGTAGTTAGTCTATGGTGAAAAAACCTACACAGTCTACACCCTTTAGAATTAAATTAGTATATTTTCTAATCACTACTAATGGCTGATATAGATATCTAGTATTTTTTTTTAAACACGTTATAGTTATACACGTAATTATTTTTCTCCACGCACACAAATATGTATATATCTAGACACACACACACACACACGTTTGCAGAAGTATTCACCCCCCACCCATACTGTCACAACAAGTTATTGAATTAGAAATAATGTATGCATATTTTTTTCAAACCAACTATTTTTATTCAAAGCTGTAGGGGTTAAACTGAACAATTATATGAAGAGTTTAAATGTCCGCAAAGTAAACAAAACAACAACAAAAAACTGAAATGTACTGGTTTGCATAAGTATTCAGCCTCTTAAATCAGTACTTGGTAGAAGGCCCTTTTTGCACCAATTAGCGCTATGAGTATTTTTGGATCGGTTTTCAGTAGTTTTGCACAGCAGGATGGTGACATTTTTGCCCATTCTTCATTGGATAATTGATCCAGTTCTGATAAGTTTGTTGGGGATCGTCGATGGACTGCAGGTCTCGTTATAAATGTTCGATTGAATTCAAGTCAGGACTTTGACTGGGTCACTCAAGGACATTAATTCTCTATTTGTTCAACCACTCCAGCGTGGCTTCGGGTCATTGTCCTGCTGATGTGAATTTCCTCCCCAGTTTCAGAGTCTTGGCTGAACTCAAACAGGTTCTCCTCAAGAATTCGCTTGTACTTTGCAGCATCCATTCTCCCCAATATCCTGACAAGCTTCCCAGTCCCTGCTGAAGGAACGCATCCCCATAGCATGATGTTCCCACCACCATGCCTGACAGTTGGGATGGTGTTGACTGGGTGATATGCAGTGTTGGGCTTGTGCCAGACGTAACGCTTGGAATATAGACCAAAAAAAAGTTACATTTTTGTCTCGTCTGAGCACAAAACCTTTTTCCACATGTCTGCAGCATCATCTATATGCTTTTTCGCAAGCAAAAATTGAATTGTTTGGCCTAAATTCCAAGTGTTACGTCTGGCTGCAAACTCAGGACTGCACATCACCCAATATAAATATATTAAGGAACAGAACAAGGTGTTAGTATGGTAATCCCACCAATGATAATTAACACTGAATTTCTATGCAATGTGGAAAAGCTTGAGTCCCTACATTAGATCCATCCCATTAGTATATTGCATTAAGTACTACATCCTTCTGTAGCAGAGGTGCTCAACGGCAGTCCTCATGCCACCCTCCCCCCCCTGAACCACCCACCCCCCCTGAACCTCCCACCAACAAATCAGGTTTTCAGCTTCAGCACAGGTGGCTCAATCGGAGGATCAGTCTTCGATTGAGCCTCCGATTGAACCACCTGTGCTGAAGCAGGGTATCCTTAAAACCTGACCTGTTTGGGGGGAAGGCGGGCTTGAGGACTGGAGTTGAGCACCCCTGCTCTATAGCTCCAGATCCCCAATCCACAAGTCACTCACTGACAAATAGGTTCAATGTGCTGTGTCTTCAATCATTAGCTTTCAGAGATGCTTTTTTTAAATGACTCTATTAGCTTCCTTTGTGTACGTCAGAGATTATTTTATCATCCCTGACTGCATCTTTGTTTCCTCCAGTACACAAATCAATTTTGCATCAAGGGAACCACTTGAACATCCGGGTAAACGCTGGCAGAGATGCTACAATAGTGGTATTGTTTGCAATGGAGGATAAATGGTCAGAAAACTTTGCTAAACTCCGAACCCTGCAATCCAACTTAATGAAACCTGGAGATATATTGCGCCACTAAATTGAAATTGATTAGAAGTGAAAATATAATGAAAAATAAGGAAGCTTTTCCTGTTAATTAGGAGTGAAATGGCAACCAATTTGCAATCGGTGTCATTTTTCAGTGGTTCGAGCTACAGTACCTGTCGCATTAGTCGCTCCTGCTAATCGCTCATCCAATGTGGCTATTTCCATGTTAGGATGTCAAAGTGTCCGGCTTCTAAATTGCCATCCACACTTTGTAATCTTTGCCCATCACATACATTTAAGGCTCTTTATATGTGGGTTTTTTTTGTTTGTTTATAGCAGAATAAAGAAACAAAAGTCAACTACAAGTGAACTGATCACCAGAGACCGACGAGGCTTCCCTGTGTTCCTCGCAACAGGTCTTTCGGACCCCTTGCATGAGGAGGGGGTCACAGAAACTTCAACAAAATACCTCAATTTAGTCAGCGATATAGCAATGGTTCCAGTGGTTATTTTCCCTGGTGGATTATAACATCACAAACCCTAGCTCTGCCCATATGCTTCACTTTACATTAACTTTAGGGGAGAAGGAGTGGCTCAGTGAGTAAAGACACTGACTGGCACTGAGAGTTTGAAGCAGGGGAGCCTGGTTCAATTCCCGGTGTCGGCTCCTTGTGACCTTGGGCAAGTCACTTTATCTCCCTGTGCCTCAGGCGCAAAAAAAATAGATTGTAAGCTCCACGGGGCAGGGACCTCAGCCTGCAAAATGTCTCTGTAAAGCGCTGCGTACAACTAGCAGCGCTATACAAGAACATGCTATTATTATTATTATTATTATTAACTTTGCATTGATTCTCCCACCCGGCTGCTTCGACGACATACACGGAGTGGGCATATGGAGCAACAGGAGGAGATAGGGGGAATTGCACATAATGTAAAGTTACATTTAAATTGTAGCACAAGTGTCAGTCGTTTTTTTTCTTTCCCTCCCACTTTTTTGCGGACCAATCCACCTGCCGTTAGGGGTCTGGCGAAGTAACATGATTGTCATTTGAAAGCAACCTTTCTTATATAAATCAGCTCGAGAGATGGAATAGTGCCAATAACACATCAGGCCTCTTGCATCTTAGATATAGAGATGTGGGTGCCCAAAAAGTGTCAGGAATATATAAGTCCTTAAATATAATACAGGCTCTGGAGTAATGCTCTATTGAGGAGTGGGTCTAAAGGATAGCAAGAATGACAAACCAGTCAGTTGATAAAGTGTCTCCTGAAGTGAACCAACAAGATGAAAAATAAATCCACTTGTAGTTAACTCATTGGAGTCAAACTAAATTAAAACTGGTGTTTGCGCACATAGTCAAATATAAAGAATGAAGTTGATTGCTTGCCCACTCCTGAGCCTCCAAGAGCCCCTGATGGCGTGTCCAGCCGCTGATGAGAAGATCCAATGTAGAGAAAAGGTAGATACAGCAGCGCACTGCCAGGGAGTCAGGTGGTTAAAAAATCTATGTATTTATTGATCAAAATAACATCACCCACAGGGGTAGTGTCGCCCTCCTACGCGTTTCGGAACAGCGGTCCTTTAACAAGGCGTATCAACACATCAGGCCTCTTGCATCTTAGTCTCATCACCACCAACCACAAGAACTACAATTAAAACAATCCGAATAAAACCTTGGAGATGCTGAAATGAATGAAGCGACGGAAGCAGCGCAGTATACATGATTACTATTGTAAAGAAGTTCTTGCGTGTGTAATAATTGCACACTGCATGGTTTGGTTTTAAATAAATGTTTGATATAGTTTCTCTCTGGGAAAGGAACCTTGGTTAGTTAACTGTTTAGTGGGTGATTCTCCTGGGTAAAGACACTTCAAGCTTCGACAGGTTTATGCACTTAGCAAATCAGGCAAGAGCTGTCAATCTAATCTATAGTGTCGGGCCAGTTGGGTATGTGCGTCTGCAGGGATTTACACACAACATCAATGGAACATCTCTCTGAAGTCATCTATCACAGCTGTATACCTGTTACTCTCAACACTGATATAGTGCAAAGTTCCTGGAGGATCTATTTTATTGTGGTGTACAAAAGCAGCCCTTTGGAAAAACACTATATTTTAGAGTAATGGATTGCAGAGTTAAAATCCGGCAAAGCTGAATAAAACCTACTGTATGTGTCATGTTTGCTTGGGAATCAACTACTTCAAATAGGGCATATTAATACAACCAAAGGATATGTATATCTTTATTTATACAACGCCATCTATGTACATAGCGCTTCACAGCCGTAATACACGTGACATAATAATAATAAAGCACATCATGGGAATAAGCGCTGCAGACGTAAAAGTAAAAATAGGAAAAGGAGTTCCTGCCTCGAAGAGCTTACAATCTAAGTGGTAAGTAGAGACGGCTTACAGAGACAGTAGAGGGTGTTCTGGTCAGCCGAATGGGACACGGTTGTTTTGCTGCAGCCTTTTGGCCGACGAGGAACACTTCGTCGCAGGCCGTTTTGGCCCCAAGATAGGTAAATAGCGTTATGGTAAGGTTTTTTTTTTAGGGTACGTGAGCAGGGTAGGGTTTTTAGGCTGTGAGGTTTTCAGGGTATTGTATGTCTTTATTTATATAGCGCCATTAATGTACATAGCGCTTCACAGTAGTAATACGTGACAATCATATAAATAACAGGTCATGGGAATAAGTGCTTCAGACATAAAAGTAACATTTAGGCGTCCCTGCTCTGAAGAGCTTACAATCTAATTGGTAGGTAGGAAGAACGTACAGAGACAGTAGGAGGCATTCTGGTAACTGCGTCTGCAGGGGGCCAAGCTTGATGTATCATGCGTATAGTATTATCCACAGTGCTATTCATATGCTTCTTTAAGCAAGTGTGTCTTAAAGGTAGAAAGAGAGGGTGCTAGTCAGGTATTGAGGGAAGGGCATTCCAGAGGTGTGGGGCAGTCAGTGAGAAAGGTTTAAGGCAGGAGAGGGCTTTAGATACAAATGGGGTAGAGAGAAGACATCCTTGAGAAGAACGCAAGAGTCGGGATGGTGTATAGCTAGAAATTAGGGCTGAGATGTAAGGAGGGGCAGAAGAGTGTAAAGCTTTAAAAGTGAGGAGGAGAATTGAGTGCGAGATGCGGGATTTGGTAGGAAGCCAGGAGAGAGTTTTCAGCAGGGGAGACGCCGAGACAGATTTAGGAAAGAGTAGAGTGATTCTGGCAGCAGCGTTTAGGATAGATTGTAGGGGAGACAGGTGAGAGGCAGGAAGGCCGGACAGTGTAATATTTTTAGGGTGAAGGGACCAAGGAAAGGTTTTTAGGATAAGGGTTTTTTAGGCTAAGGTTAGGGGCTTGCCTTGGTGGAGAACCGCCAGTGACGTGAGTGTTGGCTAAAAGCCGACAGCGGCTTGGTCGCAACGAAAAAGGCCTAGAACGCTGATAAGTGCACATGAGATGTACAGTATAGTATCAGCTAACGGGGCTACCCATATGCTTCGTTAAAGAGGTGTGTTTTAAGATATGTCTTAAAGGTGGAGAGAAGGTGCGAGTCGGACTAAGATGTTTTTTTTTGTTTTGTTTTTTTAATCAATGAGTATAACGCACAATTTAGGAGAAACAACCGCAATAGAATCCGAAACATGTATAGTGAAGTGGCTGAGGTTCATTTCGTATCTCTTATTCCCAGCAACGTATCATATATTATCAATACCTGGAGACTTAAAGTCACAACAAAATCATTATTTAATATTAACAAGACACCAATAGAATTTCTATTTTAGAAACACAAAAAAAAAAAAAAAACCTCTCTCTGAATGAAGAATATTGAAGCACACATATGTGTAGGCTGACTTGATATTTACTGTATAACACTACTAATCAATTACTGGAAACATTTTCATATTGTTTCAGCAGATTGTAGGGACAATTTTCACAAAATTAACCCTTTAAGCTGCTATTAAGAAAATTGTTTTCACGGTTAAACTATCTTATCTATATATATAAAACTGAAATGTTTGTCTGTCAGGATGTTTGTCTGTGGGTTTGTGCGTCTTCTGATTGGTTGGCCCTTCTCGCTGGCGCGCTCTCCCATTGGCTGAGGGGCGGGGTTGTTGGGCGGGGTGACGTCACACACAGGGGATCACTATAGCTTAAAGGAGGATGTTAGGCAGGTGAAAATGAGCTTTTCCAGTAAGTTTGTTCCCTTTCCGAGGTCTATCTGTCCCCAATTAAAACTGTACAGAGTCTTATCTATAACTACTGCAATGATGACTTTTCAACTTGGAAAATGTTTGAGAACCTGCACAAAATAGCATTCTCTACACCCAATGTAATCTAAAAATCTGCACTCCTAAAGATGAAACAACAAAAAAAGCAAATAAAAAAAAGCAATAACCAAGTCAATATTCCTAAAAACAGGAAGTCCCAATACACAAAAGCAGATGTACAAACACAAATGCATTCCTTGCACAAGCAATGTGTGAAAAAGGGTTATTTTCATATCTCAAAAGTGACATCATTCTGTCCTGTGAGTGTTTTTAGAACTGATGAACGGGCTTTAAACTGCCAAAGTTTTACCATTAAAACTTAGTAAGCGTTACTAAACACTAATAAACACTTCCACACTGGGATAGATAACCCTTCTTTTTATTTCAAATGGTGCATACTCATACATACTGTACTGTAACTAAATAATCCCTTGTCTACCCTACCAACCCCACAAACAATGGATCTGTATTCAAACCGCTGCACATGCACAAATAAACGCTGTACAGATGCACTGTAGACCATTATAAAGAAAATAAAATGTTTAAAGCCAAGATAATAGCATAAGATTGTGAATCTTTAGAATTAAATCTAGAGAGCCAAGGAAAAGCATGGTTTAGGTGTCAAAAGGAAAGTAGCATTTCCGTAAACCTTGCACGGACAGGAAATAACTTAAAAGTAGATATTTTGATTCATTGGAGTGTATATATATATACACTATATATATGGTTTTTGAAGCAAAAAGTGGCACTGTGTGCTCATTTGCATGTCATTCCCCAGAATCCCTTGCTGCAGTGGAAGTGATGTGTGCTGGGTGATAATGGTGAAAGGCAGGGTTGCAGACCTGCCTAAGACATGCAGATGAGCATACAGTTGTATTTACATTTGTATATATATATATATATATATATATATATATATATATATATATGAACAAAAAACAAACAAAAGCGTAAGCTCCATAGCACGTAACTGAGTAAAAAATAAGGTACATTTATTTAAAAAATCAGCAACCCATAAGAATGTGCACTTACAGGATTTCAAACAGAACCATTCGTGGGAGAGAAATCTCTATTGTGGTCATCTGCGGTGGTAGGGTGAGTCCTAGGTTTGCAGAGTGGATGTAAACAGCCCAGGTTCACCATGAATTGGCAGCAAGATGTAAAGGCATCCAATGCCTGCACGTCCTTTGCTCCCTCATACAATGATTGCTAACACTTGAAATTACCGCCAGCCGGAGCGCAGGGAAGCCAGGGACGCCAAATACACCAACACAAACGCGATGACGTCACAGCTCTACGCGTTTTGTCACACTGCGGCGACTTCGTCCCTGGCTTCCCTGCACTCCGGCTGGCGGTAATTTTTTTTTTTTTTTTTTTTCATAGATTCCAAAAGTGGTTGGCTATACCACTCCCCTTACAGCTGCAAAGACACTCCCTGGATCTTCTATTGGGACAATATTTCTCTCTGGAGTTTTTGTTTGAGTGGAACATTCAATTTGGATTTTCCTTTTTTTTTCACTATCACGTTATGGTTTGTAGATATTATTAGGTTAAATTGTGGTAATTTTAATTTATTTTAATATTTTAAATATGTTATTATAATTTATCATTTATTTGGGTTATTTCACATCCTCTTTAGCGCTACTTTATTTTTGTGTTGTCTTTGTTTATATATATATATATATATATATATATATATATATATATATATATATATATATATATATATATATATATATATATATATATATATATATATCCTGCATCCATACATTTGTGTATGTATACATATGTTTGTACATTATATACATACGTCCACACACAAATACAGTGATGTAATATTAATTGTTAAATTAACCTCTTCACTGCCATACCATTCTATCAGTAGATGTCTTATTAAGACATCAGGTAAGCACTGCTGTCTGACATGGAGCTAGTATCCCCTACTGCTGACAGTATTACACCTAGACGCACATGCAATAAAAACCCACTCCACATGACCCCTTTTAAATAATATTCACATGGGAACATCCTGCCCCTCCCAGCCAACCACATGCAACAACAGGGTTCTCCTAACACTACATTAAAGCCTAGTAGTGCTTTTGTTTAGCTGACAGCGCTATCCCCCTCAAGTCTGCAACCTGCTGAGCCCCCTCCTCTTTCAGCCTGCAACAACAGAGCCACGCTGTCAGTAACAATGACAGTAACATCTTGAATCCTAGGCTAGCAAGCACGCATTCTCCAGCTCGAATAATACAATATTGCATTCCCTATTCAAATAAGTAGAAACCATATTAAATAAAATAATGACAAAAACTGCTAAATCAAATTTGCACTATCCTGTGCTTTAAATCATGTTGGCCATTTAAACACACTATTATTGCACAAAAAACCACAGCAGCTGTGTATTCCACAAGTATACTTTACAGTTGGTTGAATTGATTGAAGAATGCCTGTATTGGGTTAAAGATCTGGCAAATTAATTCAACTAAAAGCACCAGCTCAACATCCTACACTATATAGCAAAGAGCAGCAGGATGAATAAGCTGTGCCACCCAAGTAGAGAAATACAATGAACACTGCTCAGCATCAGAAACACTGATAAGTTGGCCAGCATCCTTGTGGTGACTCAAGAAATATGGTTAATATTAATTTCTAATCATTCTGAAGTTGCAGGTACAGTATGTTGAAAACACAGTTCTTGTGCTGTGGTTGTGATGTCATGATCAGGAATAAAATAACAAATATATATATTATATATACACACACACACACACACACACATATATACACACTATCCACCATGCCTAATTTATTGCTGCTAATGCACTTTTATGTATGTGTGTGTGTATATATAAATATATATACACACACACACACACACACACACACACACACACACACACACACACACACACACACACACACACACACACACACACACACTTGATTATGGTGAAAGGCAGGGTTGCAGACCTGTCTATGACATGCAAATGAGCATACAGTAATATTTCCATTTGCTATATATATTTAAATATTTATTTATTTTTTCTCCTGTGAAATCTGCAGAAAGTCACCCATGCATTAAGGCAATTTAAAGACAGTACAATTAAAGGTATAAGTCAAGACATGCACAGGCAGCCCCCATGCAGGGGGATATGGTTTGCAACAGAAAGCCTTATCTAGAAAGCAACAGCCACTTACTTCTGGAAGACCACTAATGATAATGAGAGGGTCTGGAGCCCAGGCAGGTGCCTTTTGTTGTTGTGTGTATATATGCAAAATGTATGATGATCTGTAGATGATGTTGGCGCAGCTCCGGGCTGAGAAGAGAGGTTTACATGTGGAGTGAGATTGGCACACTCCCTCCTCCTCCTCCCCCTGCCTTCTCATCTATTCCCCCTCCTCCAGTCTCTCACCGCCTCCCTCTCCCCATCTCCTCCTTGTTCTTCTTCTTATGTTTATTGGCAGGTTAGATCCAGGAGCGGATTTATTACTGTGTGTCAAAAGCCAAAATGTGCCAGCTGGATGCGCCTCTTCATTGGTCGTTTTCTATCTGTAGAAAGCATTAGGCACACAGAATGACTTTAGCAAACTCATGTCTCCATAAGGCAGGGGGAAGGGGTGAGCAAACTTTTAGGGTGAGCAAACTTTTAGGGGGAGCCTTTTAGGGGGAGCACCCCCCTTTCATCCTGCCTGATGTCATCCAAATGACGGGGAGGGGGGGATATTAATCATTATACAGTACAATATAAATATGAAAACAAAAACATAAAAATACTTGCATATTTCAACATTGTTAAAACAGCAAAACATGGCACATTTTATGTTTTTTAAATAAATCAGTGTAGTCCTATAATAAGATAATACTACCTGCATTTGTAAAAAAAATATTTAAACTAATGCACCTCTTATTCACTCTCTCCTCCTCCTCCCTTCCCCTATCTCCACCCCCCCTCCTCCTCTCCCCCTTTCTCCCCCCTTCTCTTCTCCTTTCTTCCCCTCCTCTCATCCCCCTCCTCCTCGCTCACCCCCCTTAGCAATGTTTACCTGGCTTCGGTGGAGGAGGACCGCGGGAGTGGAGCAGGGAGGAGGGCGGCGGTGATAGAAGAGGACAGAGGACCGCCGGAGCGGAGCAGGGAGGAGGGCGGCGGTGATAGAAGAGGACAGAGGACCGCGGGAGTGGAGCAGGGAGGAGGGCGGCGGTGATAGAAGAGGACAGAGGACCGCCGGAGCGGAGCAGGGAGGAGGGCGGCGGTGATAGAAGAGGACAGAGGACCGCGGGAGTGGAGCAGGGAGGAGGGCGGCGGTGATAGAAGAGGACAGAGGACCGCGGGAGTGGAGCAGGGAGGAGGGCGGCGGTGATAGAAGAGGACAGAGGACCGCGGGAGTGGAGCAGGGAGGAGGGCGGCGGTGATAGAAGAGGACAGAGGACCGCCGGAGCGGAGCAGGATGGTCGAGGAGCTGGACGACGCGAGCCAAGCAGGAGGAGGGGGGTGGCCAGGGAGGAGCACGCAGACACCGCAGTGAAGACTTCTGGGTCGGACCGCTGAGACATGCTCCTCCGCGGCCTTCTGTTTTTGCTCGCGCTGTCCAGCTCCTCTGCCGCCCTGCCCCGCTCTGGATGTCCTCTGTCCTCCTCTTTCACCGTCATCCTCCTCTGCAACCGCCCTGCTCTGCTCCCACCGTCCTCCTCTCATGATGCCCCCTTGAGAATCTTGCGCACCCCTGCAATAAGGATGAAGGGCTAAGTGTGAGCCCACTGTCTTTCTTGGATAAGTAAGTCTTCGTGGTTTAGTGTACAGTAAATAAAAATACCACTTGTGGTGCATTTGCATGTCTCGGATAGGTCTGCAACCCTGTCTTTCCCCATTATCGCTTAGCAAACAGTGCTTCCATTGCAGCCAGGGATTCTGGGTAATGACATGCAAATGAGCAAAGTGTGTCACTCTTTACTGCTCATCCATTTTAACGTGGAGCGCTATAAGCTTATGCCTGCCGTATTACACAGCGTTTCAGCACAGATTGGGTTAAAGAAGTGCAGAGCTAGTAAACCTACTCACAGACAGCTTTTTGTTTTGACCTTTTGAGTCTCATCAGTGGGTTGCCCGGCTTAATGTAGTAACATAACCTTTGCCAGTCATTCTGAGAGTGGTATATTGCCTTTATTTTAGCTTGAATTCAAGAAGGACTTTTTGGACACTGTCCCATATTATCTGCACCTGAACTGAGCCAATGTTAACCTGTTCTGCAAAATTTAAACAGTGTCAGCTCTATTTTCTAAGTTCATGTGTGAAGCTATATTACGATTACAGATATGCTAAACATTAGTGTACATTTGCTTTCTTGGTTATTATTGGACACACGAATGCCGACATTAAATTTAAAAGGCACCTCACATTTTCATCTCATTATTAAAATCCCCCCCCCAAAAAAATAATAATTGTTACCTTCTTGAAATTCACCTGAATACATAGGCTCTTGAATACATAAGATAAATGACAGAGGGTTACCTGGTGTCCGGTATTGAACCGGACTGTCCTGCATTTGGACACTCTGTCCAGTAAAAAAGTGAGAGTAATACTGGACATGTATGTGTATACCAGTATTTCCTTTCTGGACAGAGTGACCTGACTGGCTTGGGGGGGGGGGGAGGGGGAGAGCGCAGGATTTCCCAGAGCAGGGAGAAAACAGGGCTGGTGGTAGGCGGCTGAGCAGTTTCCTCCAACCTGATTGGCTACATTATCCAGCAGCAGCCAATCAGGAGGAGGTATCATGCATCTGGGGGTGGGGCCAAGGTGGAGGAAATAGCGTGGAGCAGAGAGATGTGTGTGTCCAGCTTGTAACATCAGTGTAGTTAACTGGTGCGGGGCCTCTTACCTTCATGGCCATTTGACGTCACAGCATCATGATGAGGGACACAGCAGGAAGACATTGCGATGAAGAAGTTAAGAGAGTTACAGAGGCCCCTCACTCTCCCCCGACAAAAAGCGTGGGGCTCGTTGCACTGGCACCGATAGCACCGCCATCAAGCCGGCCCTGTCCCCGTGTCTCTGTGACAGTCATTTGCTAAAACATTTATCAGACCACCCTAATGTAAATATATAATTTATACATACAATGTCATCAAAACATACATCTGTTTTAAGCTCATGGAATCTTTGTAACTCAGTATTGCAGACCTGAAGAAGTGAGAACTCTGGAAAGCTCGTCTTATAATATCTATTGTTAGTCCAAATAAAAAAGGACTAACTACTCATTACGCAACTGGGTTAACACAGCTATTCCTACTTAAATCAAAACATACACATATAATAAATACTGTTAAGTCACAAACTACTTACAAAAAGCCTCTCGAGTTGCTGTAATTAGATAAAGGTTCTAACTTAGCCCCGTGAAAGTAGGAAAAGGTGGAACTCTCTGCTCTGAATTCTTGTTGCGTAAATACAGTGATATGATGGCGGGAAATCGCAAATCTTCATGGTCCACTTTTCTCTGTAGGCCCAAATTGTAGATTGACAAATAGATACAGTATATTCATGAGAGTTACATAGTCACACAGTTACATAGTAGATGAGGTTGAAAAAATACATATTTCCACCAAGTGCCACCGATGCTAAATTTAGACGACAGATACTTTATCCTATATTTGTATTTACAATTTATTGATCCAGAGGAAGGCAAACAAAAAACCCCAGTGACGCATCATGCCATGATATCTCATAAGGCAGGCCTGCACAACTTGTAAAGCGAGAAGGGCCGAACTGCTCCAAGAAAAACAGATTCGGGCCGCACGGGTAAAATCATTATCATCATCAATCATCCTCATCATATCTTCCCCAGCACCTCTCATCATCATCATCATCATCATCCTCATATCTCCTCCTGCACCCCTCATCAATCTCTCCCAGAACCCCTCATCATCCTCATATCTGCCCCAGCACCCCATCATCCTCATATCTGCCCCAGCACCCCATCATCCTCATATCTCTCCCAGCACCCCTCATCATCCTCATATCTCCCCCAACACTCATCTTCATATATCTCCCCCTGCACCCCTCATCATCAACCTTTGCGAGACTCACCCTCTATCTCACACCCCCATCTCTCCCCCTCACCCATACACAATACTCTCCCTCCACACAACACACAATACCCCCCTGCAGACAACACATCCCACGCCCTGCACCTCACCCCCTCTGCACCTCCCCCCCTGCACCTCACCTCACATCACTCTACCCCCTGCATCTCACATCACATCACTCCCCTGCACCTCACATCACCCCCTGCACCTCACATCACCCCACTACACCTCCTCCTGCACCTCACATCACCCCACTACACCTCCCCCCTGCACCTCACCTCACTCTCCCCCTGCACCTCACCTCACATCACCCCACTGCCACACTGCCACTGCCACACTGCCACACTGCCACTGACACTCTGCCACTGACACACTGACACGCTGCCACTCTGCCACACTGACACATTGCCACTGCCACACTGACACGCTGCCACTCTGCCACACTGACACATTGCCATTGCCACACTGCCACACTGCCACACTGCCACTAGCTCTGTGGAGCTGCTGCAGGGTTGTCCTACCTTTCACTGTTGTGCATGGCTGGAGGGGGGAAGCCATCTTGGTCCCTCACTTCCTGCTCTCACTAACAGGCTCCGCTGTCACTAACCCAGCCCCCACCCTCTGTAGTCAGACCCCGCCCCCACCCTCTGCAGCTAACCCCGCCCCCACCCTCTGCAGTCAGACCCCGCCCCCACCCTCTGCAGTCAGACCCCGCCCCCACCCTCTGCAGCTAACCCCGCCCCTACCCTCTGTAGTCAGACCCCGCCCCCACCCTCTGCAGTCAGACCCCGCCCCCACCCTCTGCAGTCAGACCCCGCCCCCACCCTCTGCAGTCAGACCCCGCCCCCACCCTCTGCAGTCAGACCCCGCCCCCACCCTCTGCAGTCAGACCCCGCCCCCACCCTCTGCAGTCAGACCGGCCTCAGCTCTGTCCCTTCTCTCCTCTCTGCCTGCAGGGGATCGCATCAAACTGCTGCTGATCCTTCCCTAATAGGCAGAGGGGGTTGGAGGGGGGGGGGCATCACAATGCTAGCGCTCGGCAGAGCGGGCTCAGGAGGGGGTGGGGAGCGTGTAAAAATGCTGGCGCTCCTTCCCTCCTGCCTGCAGAGCGGGCTGGGGGCATGCGGCCCGCGGGCCGTATGTTGTGCAGGCCTGTCATAAGGGGACAAATAAATTCCTTCCTGGCTCCAAATAATGGCAATCAGATTTGTCCCTGGATCAACATCTTCCCATGTTTGTATATTGTATATAGTACACTTACGGGTCTATTAATGTCTCTGCAGTTGAATTCTGGGGTGTAACTGGGGAAACACAAGGCACAAGATTCATCAATGAAGATGCCACTGGTTTAAATGGGGATCTTTCTCCTTAGTCAAGTTCTTGGGCTCCATTTTTACAGCCAAGAGACTTTGATAAACGACCTCCTATATTATCTATATACAGATTTCTCTTGAGGTTGAAACCATGAATATATTAATGGCATTCACGTGGAAAGTTCTCAAATACTTTGTTGAATTGACATTGAGCGTTTTTTCCCATTAGCATGGCATCCCAGTTTCAATCATCTACTAGTCATTAAGACCTATTCTTAGTCTCGTTTTGAGAATAATGTTTTTGCACGTCTATTATTTAATGTTATGTTGTTCGTTTCATTGATTTTATACATGTCTGCCGTCAGTCTATTTGTCCCACTATCCCTGCTATGTTTTATTAAGATTGTCTTTAATTAAGCTATCACATTCTTAATATGTCCTATCGGGACAGAATAACAAATTTCCTTATCCATTATTGATTTGTAGCAGCCCGATGAGCGGCTTCATTTCATGTTTTATCACATACAAAGAAATACCAAGATTATCTGAAGTTTGAAAACGAAATAGCACCTCTCAGAATGCTGTACATCTTGTTGTTTGCTTTGCCGGATACCTGTGAATGCATGGCTGTCATAACATGTCACAAGTCATAACACTGAATTACTCATACGAGCTTGCTACATCAATTACTTGTGAACAATATTCCAGGTGCACAGATACTGTAGGGGATGCATTTGATTTTCTGTTGCAAATTGATATTTTTTACTTTTTGTATTTTGGGATCTATCTGTATAAACAACATGTATATTTTGACTTGTATGTGTCTATTATCTGACTGCTTTAGTACTGTACATTATGATGAATTCTCAGGGGACTAAGTAGAAAATGCTTCTATTTGATTTATTTTTTATCCAATATTGCACTTCAAAGCTATCTTGGATACTGTTATAATGTCTTTGTTGGTCGTGTTCATACATACAGTGCAGACTTTCCTATTTCTACTTAAAAGTCTGCTAATGGAGATAGTATGAAGGGGTCAGTGCATCGGAAGGATAAAAATGTGGGTTTTCATGCACATTCCTTGTTCAGCTTTTGGTGGCATCAGATGCAAGAACCAGGTTTATTGCATTAGATGTAGGGAACTACCTGAGAGCAGTGCCGGATTTTTCGAGGCCTAGAGCGGAAAAATGTGTGATGTCCAGTCTACATCTGCAGAGAGTGCACGTGGCAGCTGGACAGAGAACTACTGTACAGTTCCAGACATGGAGCAAGAGACCAAGCACTGCTGGAGGGGACCCTGAACAGCCATAAAAGAAGAATGGTACCGAAGCACCTTCCTCTCACCCTCTCACTCCCTCCTTCTCTTCCTCTTTCACCCCCTCCTTCTCCTCTTCCTCCCTCACCACCTCCTTCTCCTTTTTCTTCTCTCACCCCCTCCTTCTCCTCTTCCTCTCTCACCCCCTCTTTCTCTTCTTCTCTCACCCCCTTCTCCTCTTCTTCTCTCACCCCCTAATTCTCTTCTCTCGCCCCCTCTTAAACTTCCTTCTTTCACCGCCTCCTTCTCCTCTTCCTTTCACCCCCTCCTTCTCCTCCTCCTCTCTCACCCCTCCTCCTTCTCACTTCCCTTCTCTTCTCTCGCTCCTCCTCCTCATCTTTCACCCTCCTCCATCTCCTCTCCCACCCACTCCTCCATCTCCTCTCCCACCCACTCCTCCTCTTTTTCTCTCACCCCATCCTTCTCCTCTTCTTCTTTCCCTCCCCTCCATCTACTCTCTCACCTGCACCTCCTCCTCCTCTTCTTCTCTCACCCCCTCCTTCTTGTTTTTTCTCGCCCCCTCTTTCTCTTCTCTCACCCAATCCTCCTCTTCTTCCTCACCCCCTCCTCCTCTGTCCCCCCTTCTCCTCTTCCTCTCTCCCCCCTACTTCTCCTCTTTCTCTCTCAGCCCCCCCTTCTCCTCTTTCTCTCTCTCACCCCTCCTTCTCGTCTTCCTCTCTCACCCCCCTATTTCTCCTCTTCCTCTCTCACCCCCACCTTCTCCTCTTCCTCATCCTCATTTTTCTCTCTCATTATCCCATGTGGATAAAAAGGTATTTTTTTGCTTCAGTAAGGATGACCGCATTTATAGAAGCTTTAAGTATATGTAGCCATGTATTCTTATTGGCTACTAATCTGCCCTGCCTAACACGTAAGCCGTGGTACCAGTGCAGGCAGTGCTAGGATTAACCTGGGGTTTCCCCTGCAGTAAGCAGCTCCCTTGAGTGACAGGGGGTGGGGGGTAGGCTAAGGCCTGTGTACTGTCCAATCAGGGGCTCGGACCTTGGATCTAAAAAAAAAAAGGTACAAAAGGGGCTGCACAGTCAAATTTAAAGAAGTTCTGTGGAGAGATCCTCTCCCTCAGGGGAGTGGGATTCTACCCCCAAGTCCGATAGGGGAGGAGATGAGGATCAACCCTTGGGGCCTCAAGTCTCCTGGGTTGAGTCCAGGGACCATCCATAAGAGGGAAAAGAGTGCATCCAGTTATATGCTGTATTCGCTGTTAAAGAATAAAGCCGTTCCTGTTGTTGTATACTCCGGTCTGAGACTACAATGAATCAGGGGGAGTATCAGAAGAGAGTTCTCCTGCAGGGATTGCATCCAGTACTACTGGAACCTGCTGGAGATGGAGGCACCACACCGGTGAGAACGAACCAATCATCACCCTGAAAGCCTGTCCTGTCTTCCCCATTAACACCGGCAGAAACTCAGCATCCTGTGAGCCAGCAGGTGAGCAGCACTAAAACACTACGTACAGTAATAGTGAGATCTCCCAGAGGGTGGCGGAAACATGTTACATATATATATAATACTGTACATCTTTTTCTTACTCAATTGTATTATAGAAAATAAAACATTTAATACCAAATTCATCTAGAAAAGTTTTTTAGTGACAACTCGTTCATTATCTACTGTATAGTTTTAACACCCTGTAGATCAGGGGTGGCCAACTCCATTCCTCAAGGGCCACCAACAGGTCAGGCTTTAAGAATATCCCTGCTTCAGCACGGGTAGCTCATTCATTGACTGAGCCACTTATGCTGAAGCAGAGATATCCTTAAAAATAACCTGTTGGTGGCCCATGAGGACTGGAGTTGGCTTCTCCTGATCTAGATAACCTGCTGTGCATTGCTAAATATGATTTACATTACATCATAATAATAATAATAGCATTTTCTTGTAACGCTGCTAGTTTTTACGTAGCGCTTTACAGAGACATTTTGCAGACACAGGTCCCTGCCCCGTGAAGCTGACAATCTATGTTTTTGGTGCCGGAGGCACAGGGAGATAAAGTGACTTGCCCAAGGAACCAACACGCGAGAATTGAACTAGGCCCGCCTGCTTCAAACTCAGTGCCAGTCAGTCTCTTTACTCATTGAACCACTCCCTCACATCAGGGGAGATGCAATATTTCCATCTGGTACACTGCATCTTCCTTTCCAGAATACCCTTGATTTTTCTATCATCCATATACTTTAATGAATATATTATATATCAAATATAAAACCACTTTATGGCAGTCACTGGGTAGAACAACACTTTGTCTCTGAACTGTCTCTTGTTTTATGAATACAAGATTCAGATTAATGTAACCAATGCAAAGTTACTTTGAAAGTATTTCCATATCTATCTGTGGTATTATTTATATTCCGCGAGCAGCGTTTTGAGAAACGTACTGTTCCATTTCACATAAATAGCTCTAATTGTGGTTTATTTGTGTTGCCCTCGTTAGATTTTTGCCAGTGTCTCCCTACCAACTTGTATTTTTCTACAAATTAGCTTTTCATTAATAAAAAGGGCTTAATGTATAAGCTATAGGTATCTGGTTCAATGCCATTGTATTCATGCATTAATAAAGCCCCTGTCAATTTGCCAATGAATGCATTACATATTTTACCATAAACATTGCACAGATTAATAAGATGATGAATGGCCTTACTTATTTAGAACTTGAGAATACCCATTATGGATAATGGTATTGTGTTAGTTCCAGGAGTTTTTCTGCTGCATTTGCCATCATCTTTTTCTCTTGTACTGGGTCTGAGCAGCACACTCGTAAACATTTGCGGTAAAGCCAATGAACTCAGCATTTTATGTTCAAGAGAAATACAGTACTTACATCCTTAACCTGTCCGCGTGCCTTTCTCATACTCCACATGCTTTTTTCTACAGTATTATGTTTTTTGAGTTTATATTCTGTACTGTACCTGTTTTTCAAAATGCAATTCCCACCCCACCAGCCTATCCATAGATGATGTGGTTAATAGTTATAACTATATACAATGCTGCAGATCAGTTGTTTTCAACCTTTAAAGAACCGTGGAGCCATTTAATAATGTGTTGTGACTTTGTAGAACCATTTACAAACAAGTTAGGGGTAATTCATTAAAGTGCTTTAGTGCCAATTCTTCTCTACCACATGGAATCTTTCATTCAGGTCAACCAAAGTTTTTGTGCCGAATCAGCATAATTGCCCCTTAAAGCTGCAGACCAAGCAATATCCTTCACGTGTGGGTTTTTTTTTAATAAATAATTTTTGTACTATGAGAAAATACTTGTACATCCTCTTCCTCTTCTGTAGCAGAACACTCCTCTGCAGCCATTTAGTGAACCCCCAAGCCGCATCTTCACCGATCGATCACAGGAGAACGAATCAATCGGCAACTTAGCTAATTACTTATCATTGTGTGGATTGTATTGATGCACATATTAAAGGGAATATATTTATATAAATATATACATATATTTTTTCAATGACAGCTTGGACTGCTTCTCCATATGGCTTAGCAAAACCCCAGCCTGCTTATTGTATGTATATAAAAAATAATATGGTATGGTAGGGCTTATAACTTTGTGTGGCAGGACGGGGAGTTTCAGAGTAAAACAAATGTTGAGTGGTTTTATTTCTCCACAACACAAATAAACATTTGTGCACACTGTCCCTTTAAGGCAAAACAAAACTCATAAAAAGAACACCTACTCCCCATAGGGAGATCTTGCTAAACATTCCAGGCCCTATCTATCGGGCTGGATGTCTTTGTCCAGTTCCCAACCCCTAAACATATACCATAATAGTTATGAACAATCTTAAAGTCCTTACTGTATGTCAGCTGTCTCAGCTTACTTCCTGATTGTCCAAGTATTCTTACTGGGTTAACCTTCTGAGTGCTGGATGAAGGACTCAGATATATGTTTTCCCAGGCATAATTATTAGTACCTGACTTCACGCTGTCACACTTTGTTTAAACAATCTAACAGTTTTCTGTATTATGTATAATTTAAAGCAGCTGCTCAAGTTCAGTCCTTGACGGCTACCAACAAGTCTGGTTCTTTAGGGCAATATATATATAGTACCTCAGCATGTTGCCTTAGTGATAATGAAGACTAGGCTAATGGGTTAAGTACATGTTAATTAGAGAAATCTTGAAAATCCCAGCCTGTTGGTAACCCGTGAGGACTGAGCTTGATCACCTCTGATTTACAATGTTACATTAACCAAAAATAATTATCCTGAAGAGTATAATATCTGCCATTACCATATTGTTCTCATAGAATTCAGAATCCTCTGTAACTTCAAAGTCTTCACGGAAAACACGTTGAAAATCACTGTTCTAAAACCTAAAGAGACCGAGTTAAGCAGAGTGTGATTTGATTTTTAATATACAAGTAGAAGTATCTGTGCTGCCAGATAATTTAGTTACATTGAATATTTCTGTCATCTCAGGAGAGCGCAACTTTTATGTGAAAATGACATATAATACATGAAACTTCCCATGCCCTAAGGTTGCCAGGTGTCCAGTATTGAATCAGACGATCCTGTATTTGGACACTCTCCACTAACTAATGAGAGGTAATACTGGACATGTATGTGTATCCCGGTATTACCTCTCTGGACATAGTGATCTGACCGGCCTGGGGGGCTGGTCTTTGGAGGCTGAGCAGTTGCCTCCATTCTGATTGGCTGCTGAATAATGCAGCCAATCAGGCAGAGGTGTCAGTCTGTCTGTGTATTTGTTCTGATGGGGGGGAGGAAAAATGAGATTGATGGTGAGAGAAATTAGAGGAATGGGGGAAGAAAATGAGAGGGGTGGAGGGGAGAGAAAATGAGAAGGATGGGGGAGAGAAAATGAGGGGGTGGAGGGGGGGGAAATTAGACGGATGGGGAAGAGAAAATAAAAGGGATGGGGGGGAGAGAATATGAGAGGATAGGGGAGAAAATATGAGAGGGATGAGGAGAGAAAATGAGGGATGGGAGGGAGAGAAAATGAGAGGGAACGAAGGGTGGGGGGGTGAAAGGATGAAAGTAGGGGGGTGAGAGTATGACTGCAGGTATGTTATTAATAAATAATCTGACCATTACGTCATTTTTTCTAAATTTAATTCCAAGTATGCACCAATTTCCACAATTTCATATTGTATTTCGTAAAAAAAAATTCTGGGGAGGACGTTCTTTTCCCAGAATTTTTTTTTCTTTTACTAAATATTATATGAAATGGTGCAAATTAGTGCATACTTGGTGTGAAATTGAGAAAACTCCACCGACTTTTCTCGAGCGCGTCGCACCTTTCACCCTTGCGTCCAGTATTTTTGGAGAAGCCACCTGGCAAACGTATATAAATATAATGTAATAGCGTGGTGCACTCACAAAGTCATGACACTTGCCACCGGCGCGCCTCAAAAGGTGGTCCCGCAGCAAGTGGACCCCACCACCAATCCAGAAGAGTAAAGAGGTCGGCCACTCAAGTGGTCTTGGTAAAAAAAAGTAGCACAAAGATTTTTTGCAGGTAGATCGACGTTTCGGTCTGCTTGGTGGCCTTTCTCAGAATCAATTTCTGTTACTTGTGTATCTTGGGAAGACTGTATGTATCCCCTGCGCTCCTCCCTTTATGGAGCATGCTGCTGGTAAAAGGATTGGCCTCACATATATGGAAAACAAAGAACAATTCCTGCGCTCCTACCAAATTGGGCTAAAATATACTAGTGGTTTGTTTACATTTAGAGCCTAAGGCCTCGGATATAGTTGGTGCGTGACGGCGCGCATGGCGTCGTGCGTACCTGCTGCAGAGGCAATCCGTGTGCTACGGGATCTGGAGGACGAGACGTGACGGGGAGGCATGTCGGAGGCGTGCCCGGGACGTCACGTGAGCGGTTCGCCCTCATTGGCTGAACCGCGCTCGTGACCCGGCCGGCGCACGACAAAATCATATTATTTTGTCTGCTTAGCGGTCGCGCTGCATTACGCGTGCTGTCGTGCGCTCTATGGCCTGCCTCATAGAGGCACAGCCTTTTGTTTGCGCCACGAGGCCGGACGCACCAAGTATGGATGCGGCCTAAGGCTGTGTGAGAAAGGAGTCATGTGATTGCATCTTTTGATCAAAACATGATTTAAGACTGCCAACCTCCAAGGTAAACTGTTTAGCAGGTACCTACGCGGAATATAACAAATTACATATATTTCGTGTAGGCACCTGCTAAACGCCACTAGGATATTTTAGTCCAATTGGTAGACGCGCAGGAATTGTTCTTTTGTTTTCTATACTTGTGTATGTTGGGAAATCTTTTTGATACTTTTTTTTTACCAAGACCATTCATATGCCAACCGTAAATGATATGACCAAAATGGGAACAAACTGTGGAAGTCCTACTTAAATTTTTTTTTTAAAAGAATACATTTTCATACTGTAGCTTCAATATGCTTTATAAAAGTGACATTTTTTCGGTGTAGCCTGCCTTTGTAGGATTTCTAGTTCCTTCTTTCCTCCTGTACCTTGGCTTAGGATCATTTCAAGCATATCCATTTCTGTATCCAGCTTCTCAACCACGCTAATTGGGTTTTTTTTCTTTTGTTTTTTTTTTGTTCCGAGTGATTTTCCTTCCCATTAATACTACTTACTTGCCACTTGCTTCTATTCTCACTGGGTTTCCCATGTCTCTTGTGAGTTTTCTTCCATGACCAACACATTTCAACCTTTAATAGTACTGTACTATAATCGGATCTAAAGCGAACAGTCCTTTATGGTCAAATGCTTGTCTGCTGCTGGTTTGTTATGGTTTTTCTATACGATCCCAACAAACTGCAATGCAGAGCGATAACATACTGCCTTGAACCCCGCAGCTAAAGACAGGAGCAGGTACTGGTCAGCAGCACTTCCTACAGAAATATTTATCACACATTTGTTTCTAATGTGCCTTCTTCCCGTATCCTTTGCCTATATTGAATGGTGGATAGTCAACTCATATTAAACATATTTGGAGGTGTTAAAATAGTGAGAGGTATTACCAAGCCAAGCAATGATACTGAATGCAGTATACATGTTTAAAAATGATGCAAGACGCCCCAGTAAATACATTATTGAACAGTTATTGCATCAGGAAGGAAAAAGGTCCACTGAGACAGTGTAAAAAAGATATATATTTTTTTGTAATACATTGTGCAGTATGTGAGACAATTACACTAATTAAATGAATGCTTTTCCATTAAACATCATAGACTGTCTAACAGATGAACTGGTAATTTAAAGACAATGATTTTTCACTTTCCTTAAATGCCATGTATTTTTTAATCACGGGGACAACAATATATATTGACATAAGCATTTCAATATTGTTTATTACTCTGTATTTAGTTGAATGTATTATCCATTATGCAAGGTTGTAAAGAAACATTGGAAGAGATTCACTAAAGGGCGATAAATACAACAAAAATGGCGTCATCCGTATTTAAGCCAATTTTATTTATCGGCCTTTTCACTGAAGCTATATCCCAAGCAATAATGGAAATTTTCTTTTTAAACTAGAGTTTTGTTAAGATTTTTTGCCAAAGACAAAAAAAAGGGGGATGGGGGGTGGGATACCGAAAAAAAGGGGGGGGGAAGGGAGTGTTGACAGAGCCACCATTACATTGGGTACATTTAAAAAATATCAGATCCGAGAACAGGGGCATCAAGCTGTTGAGCACATAGAGAAGCCTATACAAATCTATTGATACCAATTGTAGGTCTTTTAACATTTCTTTATTACAGTAATTATGACGACAAAGGAGTGCAATCAGCACTTTTATATTATCTACCAATCCATGGTTCCCAAGTCCTATAACATCTGTTGACTGAATGCTTCAGGAAAGAGGTGAGTTTCTCCATAAGAATGACTCAGTTCTTTGTATCACTGCTATTGGAGACGGGCTCGGTGGCTCTTCCATGCTGCTGAAATTGCACATCGGGCTGCTGTTATAATATGGGAGATCAATCTCTGTAGGGGGTGACTTAAGGCTAATATGTATACTGTATCAGTGGGTCAAGAGGGATTGTGACCCACTGTGTCCTCTAAACGTTTCTGGATCATAAGCCAGTATTGTTGTAGTAAGTGTTTGTGAGACGTCTGCAGTGGTACATTTAATGGAGACCGATTAGTTTGAAATGAAATCCTCGCGTTATTGTGCCTGTTCCGTTAACAAGGCAAAACATACAACAAGAAACAAAATAAAGGCCTACTCCACTTTGGAGAATAACTAAAACTTTACTCCAGCCCTTTCTAACTGAGTGGCTAGCTAAGCTGGTTATCACTCTGTCAGCATAGTTGTATTCTCAGGAAAAACTCTGGTCTGTCCTCCTTCTCCTTATGTCAGCCCAAATGTAAGCTAAGGAAACTCTCTCCTGTGTCTCACATGAGGCTTTATTTCAGAGCTCTCATTAGTCCAGGTGGAGACTAGTTAATTGAGTGGCTGCAACTAACTCTCTCTCTGCTGGATTCTCAGAGCTCTGAGGCTGCTTTATTTAAACAGGGATAAGTCCCTGTTACAGTGTTATTTTTAACGGATATGTAAGCGTTATTTGTAATAGTGGCATACGCAAATAAGAATGCAAATGTATGCAAGTAAGGAATTAACCCCTAAATACTTATTTATATGCTGTTTTCTCAAGTTAGCTGGGCTCAACTTCCAGTGCGCGCCGGCGTGAGAGGGAGGCCCGGCGCGAGTCAGCATCAGACACCTCGGCATGGGACAGACTGTGAGGGAGAAGCCTGCAGCAGGGGGCGAACCAGGACCATCCGTGACCCCTCCGCAGCCACCAGCCCCGACCTGAGACCATCCCCAAGGTAAGTCTGAGTTTTATATGTATTGGGGGGCTGGGTGTATATTTGTATATGTATTGTGGGGTGGATGTATATTTTTACATGTATTGGGGGGCGGTATATTTTTTTTACATGTATGGGGGAGGGGTCGCATCTTTTACTACTGTGTCCATTATTTTTGGAGAAGCCACCTGGCAACCCTATTTGTGCCTGACACATCACGTTCTTTCACTGCCAGTGTCAGCTTTCCTTAATAAATTTGTTGGGAGGACGTTGCATTTGATGTTTTTCATATTTATGTCGGACATTTGGATTGTTTTCATTCGTTCCTTTTCCTTATTTTAATTGAGTTACTTAAATAATATACTGTTTATGCAATTACAAACAGTTGGTGTGTGTTTTTTGCCTATATATACACTGTAGTTGTAGCCCTCTCTTTGAGGACTACTAGTTGCTGTAAGGGATTACCTGCCTTAATGGGTTAACTGGCTGTGCTCATTCAGGTTTCACCCCTCCCCCCCTTCCTGTTTGATTTGTGACCGTGATATCACAATAGGAAGCACAGAGGGTATACTGTATATAGCTCCACCCTATGTTCTAGAAACATGTTCTTCATAGTTAGAACTGGGGTCTTCACTGTGAGTCCTGTAAATAGTTTTTTGTGTGTATAGTCATTGTATTAAGATGTGTCCTGTCACCCTTTTGTGTTTTGAATCAGTTAGGAACGTGCCTTTTAAGATAGCGCCTGTTAGAAGAACAGGGACCTTAATTTGAGGGAGAGGGATGCCACTTGTCCGGATCTCATGTGTTTGCCCTTCCGGAAGCCTCACCGCCACTGTCCTCATAGAGCTCCTGACACTGCAGCTTTTATTCAGATAGAACCTGCTTGGTTCTGACCGCATCATAGCCTCCCATCCAAGTGGCCCCTATGATATCCTTTTGTGAGATCTACCAGGGGATGAAGTATATGGTTGATCATGCGTTTTCTGTCAAGTGCAATATATGTTGATACTTGTGGAGCGTTACTGAGGGTTAGTTACCTCTCGTTTTCAAGTATGTCTTGGGTGCAGAGTAATGTGTGCGCTAGGAGCATGTAATATGTCCTTGTGATAAAGACAAAAGGTGCTCAATTTAGACAGTTCAAAAAAAGTATTTGCTAGACGAGGGGCGCGCATTTTTTTTTTAGGTGGGCACGGCGGTTACAGAGGACCTTTAAATTAAATGCCGGGGGACTGCGCGAGGCCTCTGCAACTTCCCTTACCGTGATTCAGTCGGCTTCGGTGACGCTTCAGACCAGGTAGGGGTGGGGCGAGCAAGGGGGAGGAGAGCCGGCAGGGGGCGCGAGCAGGGGGGAGGGGAGAGCCGGCAGGGAGGCGCAAGGCAAGAAGTTTGCGCACCCATGTGCTAGACGTTAATCGGCTTATTATAAAACAACAGCTGTGATTGATCTAGCATCTTATTGGGATGGACGGCTATGTTTTTATTTATTTTTTTCCAGTTCTCAAAAATATCAATGCACAATAAAAGTGCAGGTTAAATATGACAAAAGACTTTATTAGCTTTAACGATTGATTAAACAAGAGGATTTTCTTGTTTTAAGGTTTTACATTGATTTGTTATCCAAATGTTCTCATAAGTTTCAGGGCTGCAAGAGGCAATAGTATATTGCTTTTTCTACACTTCCCTAAAGGAAGACAACAGCCAGGATTCCTTGTTCTTGTTATCTTAAAATAAACTTTCCAAATGAATTCTCCGAAGCTTTCTGTTAAGTAGTGTTGTTCACTTTGAAATTAAACTAGCCGGAGGAAAAATAAGGTACATTTGATTCATTTGTGCAGGAGTTAAGCCTCTTTCCAATCTATTTGTGAAGCATTTATACTCGTGGATAACACATTTAAAATAAATAAATAGAGATTCTGAACTGGCTTCATAAGTGAAAGAAACAACGATATATTTTAGCTGAAGGTGTGGCTCAGTGAGTAACGACACTGACTGACAATCATGCCTTTGAATATGACGCAGGAGGAACCTGGTTCAACTCCTGGTGTCAGCTCTTGTGAGCTTGACACTTTATCTCCTAAGCACCATGGGGCAGGGACTGTGTCTTTACCATTCCTGTGTGCTATACTGTGACTGTGAAGCACTTTGGTTGCATTAAAAGAAGCCCAGTGCTGGCCAAACAATGTGCACCAGACATATCACAGGAACAAATCCCATTGGGAGTATTGGTTTATTTAGTACACCTGGAGAAATGTTTTGCACTCATTTTGGCTTGATACACAGGATCTGTAATGTCTAGAGCAGGGGTAGGCTACTCCAGTCTTCAAAGGCCACCATCAGGTTTCATGGATCTCACTGCTTTAGCACAGGTGGCTCAGTCCGACACAGTCACTGATTGAGCCACCTGTGCTGAAGCAGAGATACAGGAGGGCCCCACTAATACGGAAAGTGGAACCGGCGATTTTCGTTAGGTGCGCATGCGCAGACCGGCAATGCGCCATTCTGCGCATGCGTGACAGAAGGAAACCCCTCCATTCCGGACATGCGCGACCCCGGGCCGGCCCATTCTGCGCATGCGCGGACATGGCGGCCCCCTTCTCGGCGGATCGCCGAAAAGCAGAGCGCCGAGAAGTGGGGCCCTGCTGTATCCTTAAAACCTGACCTTTTGGTGGCAGTTGAGGGGTAGAGTTGCTAACCGCTGGTCTAGAATAACTGTATGCATGAACCAAGTAGAGTTTACAGTATGTATCAATCTGCAGTCTCTTATCACAAATGAAAGAGGCAGCATAGATTATATAGTTACGTTGAAGCCTAGTCAAACCTCCTGGGAAATAAGGCACGTAGGAAGTTTCTTATTGGCAGTAAGGGATCAAAATATGCAGATTGCCAATATCATCTCTGCTGCTTTGCTTAGAAAGTTCCAAGAATGGGCCATGATTTTCAGATAGAGTTTAGCTTTATTTGAACTATTTGGCCTACTTTTTTTTAAAGTCCCCAAAGGCCCCATATCAAAAACGATTGTTTATAATACTTTTGGTTGTTAATTCTTGAATGAACTGTGAAACTCGACAATGTTAATGCAATCATGCACATCGACACTTGATTCCCACATTCTCACGGTAGCTATCATTTAGAAATTATACTTGTTTCTGCTACTTTCACAGTACTACTAGCAATGAGTTAATTTTCCAAATCTCCAGGTAATTTTCGACAAACTTGTTCGCATTACCTAAATAATCAATAACATTAAATCAGCAACGTTTATTTTTCCCCTGCATATTTCAAGTCCACAAATCTTCTCCTGATTTATAAACTTACAACCAAAGCAAACGGTAGCTTGCAAAATAATCCTTAAACTCTGAATTACATTTTTAATGTGTTATAATATAACAAGCCTTTTTTGTTTCTATAGCAACCATTTACAAAGTCACATCCCCTTCCTCTGAAACAGGCTCTGGCATACCCCTGTTTGAGCCCTGCCCTCTCTCTAGCAGTGCACCAATTGTATCGAGTGACTGCCTGCTCACATGATCTTCCCAACAGAATTTAGCATCTTTAGTCCTCTTCTGCTGCACTGACAGCCATTTAGTGAACCCCCTGAGCCAAATCTTCGCCGATCGATCACAGGAGAATGGTTCGATCGGCAACTTAGCTAATTACTTATCATTGTGTGGATTGCATTGATGCACATATTAAAGGGGGGTCAGGGGGGGACACAACAGCTCGGACTACTGCTTTAACCTGACTCCTTGTCACTCACTGCAGTTGGAAAGATTCGCCAAGTCTGGAAGAAAACTCCTTGCTGGCAAAATACATTTACTGGAACACTGTCCTCATCTCTTCTTCCTTTTCTCATACAATATGAGCCTATGAATCACCCTTTAGTGACTCACTTTGATATCTGGTTTGATGCTGCATTACTTACTGACACAGAAATCGCCTTATACTGCCCATAAAACATATTCTATTACAGATTTTGGTGCAGATCCACTCATTTAAGACGTTTATCTGTACACGAGACCAATAATATCAGTAGCTCAGAAACGGCTCATCGTGGATTAAAATGATGATCACTTTCCTTGCACAGAGAGCACATTCCCAGTGAGCTATGGACATATCTCTCTAATGCTGGAAATTTCAGCATCTTTATCTCCTCAGTAATTCTTACTGTGGCCAGTTTTAATGGTGTGTTTTCCTGCACTCTCCCATTCTTGCGTGTCTCCCATTTGCTTCATGTCTTTTATGCTATTTTTCTATTATGTGACTGGCCATTAATAACTGTAGATTACATAGTGCCTGGAGCTACCCTCCATAATCATGAAAGCTCATTAGGGCCTCAGGGTCTTATTACTTAGGGAATTCAAAAGTCCCTGGTGCTGGGACAAAATCACAGCACCTCCCCCTCCTACAACTACAAATACTAAACAGCAATCAATATATGAGATGGATTGCGTATATAATAAGCAGTTACATATATTATTTATTATTCAAAAGCATTAAGACACATTTGTGAAAGATGAGCCTTAGCTGAGTGCCTTAAGTCTATATGAAGCCTATATTTGTAACATCCATTGACAACCTGGAAGGCATATGGCAATTAAATCCTTGAAATAATATTAATAAAATGCATATAATCATCTTTGTGATGTAATAGGCGAGTGCAGACAGTTGTTTAGCACGAACATAAACGTCTAAATAAAAAGGTACTAACTGTATTTACGTAAGTGAGAACCATTATAATATTGACGACCACACCAGTACTGCTTTGTTCAACCAACAGATCATATGCTTCAACAATATTGTCAAAATATTGTTGAAGGATTTGGTCCACATGATATGTTTAATCCACATTGCTTGATCCAAAAATAAGAGGAAATGTACCTTCAGGTATTTATGTTTCTTCAAGTCCTCTATGGCAGCCAAATACCAATGGGATAGCTTCTCCTCCTCACAGCAGGTAGGACAAGTACTTATTGTGAGCACTATATGAGGGGGCGTTACCAACCTTAAGTCAGGTAACTTCTGTCAGACTTCTTAAAAAGGAAGCACAAAACATATAAATATGCCAAAAATAAGAAGACTGAAGAGAGGGGCACGCGCGGCCAGGGAGGGGCACGTGCGGCCAGAGAGAAATCGAACAGAAATATTGGACGGTATATGTTCTCTTTTCTTTTACGTCCTCTATGGCAGCCAAATACGAATGGGATGTACCAGAGCAATCCCTAGACTGTAGGGAGGGAGTATTTCTTTCCACATTCCCACTACCAAATTTCGCTTCCGCTGATGAGTGAACACCCAGACGGTAATACTTAGGCTGCATCCACGCTGCCACGGAGTGCGTTTGGCACTTAGCGCGTTGAGTTCAATAAATCTCAATGTGTCTGTTGATCAGACAGGTTATTTGTACAGATAATTTGTACAGATAATTTGAAAATATAACCTGCGTTCCAATGCAGGGGGATCTCTTTCTTTCCTCTGGCTGTTAAATCCTGATATTTCTCCTCTTAGCTGTTGCAGGGCTCCCTGAGGTGTCACTGTACTGTACTTTGTTCTGGTCAGCAAAATCCATCAGTCTCCTCACTCCATGGATCAGCCAGGCCCTTGCAGAGTGTTCTGCAGTAGCTTCACCATATTATTCTTAAAGCGGCCATGTCCTGTGCTGATAGCAGACACAGGGGGTTACATGGGTAAACATGGCTTTCTCCCTCCAGCCAACTTGGAAATGATATCATCCAGTGGTTCTCCGAAGAGATAATCACCTTCATAAGGTAAAGACACCAGTTTATTCTTGGACAAGGCGTACGCCGCCCATGTTTTAAGCCATAGCACTCTTCTCACAGCTATAGTATATGCTGAGGATCTAGCCACAGACTGCCAGAGCTGAGAATACAAGCTGCTACAGCACTGGCCAAGAGAGAGAAAACTGGAAACAGAAAACAGGAAACAGGAAGCACTTACCAGACGCAGGAAGAGAAACAACACAAGACCACAGGACGGGGGAAGAGTGGTTACTGATGGCAAATGACAAATGGACAGTTCTAGTACATCTATACTAGTCCACCTACTCTTTGGTAGATCGCTACCCAGCGTGAAACACATGTGAGAGAATTGCCAATTTCTCCGTTTTACTCATGTGCCAATACATATTTATATCTCTTCAGCCTGCATTTGTTTTTAGTACTGTAGCTGTGCACCGCTATACCCTCTTGGTTTTGGATATCTAGTACAGATGTACATTGTAACAAAGGAGAACAACAAATAGCAAAGCTGCACACCAATGGTATATAATATAATATACTTGCAACAACCGGTGCTCCTGGTTCAGGGAAAACTGCCTGCTGATCCTGAGGTAGTTAATAGAATTGATGTTCCAGGGCACAATGCGGATTTTCAAAAAAGATTTAATTGATCAAAATAGCACCAAATACGACGTTTCGTCCTTCTCAGAGGACTTTTTCAAGTGACTGTCACTTGAAAAAGTCCTCTGAGAAGGACGAAGCGTCGTATTTGGCGCTATTTTGATCAATTAAATCTTTTTTGAAAATCCGCACTGTGCCCTGGATCATCAATTCCATTGGAACAGAGGAGACAGGAAGGGGAGGAACTGAAGCAAAGGGCTGCTAAGCAACAGCAGGAACAGAAACACAGACCTGGAGGCAGTACAAAGTAGTCAACGGAATGGAATTGTCTTCCTCACACATCTTCTTAATGCTAAATCTTTTGTGGTAGCAGAAAGTTTGGCATCACACTCTGCACAATATTTAGCCTTAGAAACAGTTTTTCTTGGCTTGCCATCTTGAGCCTCTTGCTGAGGCCTGCTCTGTTTTCTGCTCCCCTGAAACTATAGAAGGAACCTTGCTGCTAGCTTTCTATCATTAAGGGAACAAATAGGTAGGGAAACACATGATTTTTAAATAGCTCTCAGGTGTTTCAAACTCCCCCCACAGGGGCTAGATTTTCTCCAGGTGCAGCTCATTACAATGAGGTGTGGTGATTAAAGAGCAGATGCCAAATAGCTGCTTAGTAGCAGATGTATAAAGCAAACTGTAATTTAGCCCCAGAAACGCTTTCCTGGGTTTAACAATCCCTTACTGAGGCAGAGCCGGAGTGAAACCGCTTCTAAAACAAGCCTCTCTTGAATTGGACATGGGAGAAGGGCTTACAGAATAGCAAAGCATGCCAATCCGGGCACTTTGGACCTAGAAGAATAGGCGCCATTTCCTTTTTTATTGAATTTTCTTGTAGTAGAGGGATCCATACACAGACCCAGCCGTCATCACCTCTAAGATTGCTGTTGTTTGACACCAGGAGCGTACTGAACACATGTACCCACAAGCACTTGTACTCTGAGCCTAAGTACCTAAGGCTGCGATCCCAGTGTGCACTGTAGCACGCACGCGCGCCCGGCAGGAGGGGGTGGGGGGGGTAGTCACATGCACAACTCTTCACCGCGATCTGCGGTCTGGGAGAAGATGCCTGAGATTGCGATGGGGGGCGTGGCTGGGGGTTTCCAGGGGCGTGGCCATGACCTCACGCGGCCGGTTCGCCCTCATTGGCTGAAACGTCGGCGGGAGTGTGGCCACCCCTGTGTCGCAACTTGTAAATTCAATTTCAATGTCTTTGTGAAAAATTGTAGTACAGCGCGGCTGCACATCCCGCGCGAAGGTGCATACTGGGCCCAGCCGAGGCGTGCGCTGTAGAAGGCACTGGGACCGCGGCCTTAGTACCTAACTCTAATTTGAATCTGCAGATGTGTTGTGGGATGAATACAATTGTGAATCCTATGTCTCAAATGTTGCATTGCTCCAAAAACAGATGCAACTTGCATCATTTAACTGCGCTAGAGTCAATATACAGTATCAAGGTGCTATCACATTGTTCAACTTGCGGCATAAGTGTTTTGGGTTAGGGGTTATGGGAACAGTTATGGCAGGAGATCGTCAATGGAATATCATAAAGAGATACAGTATCTAAGGTTGTGCGTATAAACAATGCAGTTTTCATCTATCATTGGGTTACATCAGGGATGTCAAACTCAGTCATCAAGGGTCACCAGCAGGCCAGATTTTATGGATATCCCTGCTTCAGCAGAGGATTGAGCTACTTGTGCTGAAGTAGGGATATCCATAAAAGCTGGCCTGTTGGTGGCCCTTGAGGACTGAGTTTGAGATCCCTGGGTTACATAAATCCCCTGGGTTTGGGAGGCAAAAACCTCTGCTCTTAATTGCACCATTTTGATGTGTTTTCTCTCACTGTCTTTTTATAGCAAACGTGGTAACTCATTGCTGCTAGGCAGGAATTTAAGGTATTTATATGTCTTTTGTTGTTGTTGTATTGTTCTAGCAGGGAGCTTTTAAATAGAGTCCTGCATACATTAGATAGTTTGTATACACTGAATATTTCCAGTTGTCAACGCGCGAACTCGCAGACCGCGGAGTTATACTGAGAAGTGTGTGGCAGAGATCGTGCATGTCCAATTATTGCAAAGAGCAGACTATGCTGATGCAGATACAATAGGCAGTGCTCATTCACATCTTCAATTAGCTTGCATATAAAAAATGTAGCCTCTGATAACACTTCGACTTATCACATATTATGGCTGTGAAAGGAAACGTAGCCGTATCACTCTGGTATACAGCCTTAAAGCTGCAGCACAAGCAATATCATGTACGTGTTTAAAAAAAAAAAATCAGTTCTGTACTATGAGAAAATACTTGTAGCATTTTTTTTAAACAACTCTGAATTACATTTTTGATGTAACAAGCATTTTTTGGTTTTCTATAGCAACCATTTACAAAGTCCCATCCCCTTCCTCTTCTGTAATAGGCTCTGGCACACCCCTTTTTGAGCCCTGCCCTCTCTCTAGCAGTTCACTAATTGTATCTAGTGACTGCCTGGTCACATGATGTTCCCCACAGAACTTTGCATCTTTGGTCCTCTTCTGCTGCACTGACAGCCATTTAGTGAACCCCCAAGCTGAATCTTCACAGATCAATCACAGGAGAACCGATCAATCAGCAACTTAGCTAATTACTTATCATTGTGTGGATTGTATTGATGCACATATTAAAGGGAACATTTTTTATTTATTTTTTTAAACGGCAGCTTGGCCTGCTGCTTTAATACATGACTGAGCCAGCTCTGGATTTCCAGCACACATGGGCCTGCAGACCTAACGCGGGGACCCAGGTGTACTGATTTCCCTGATTGAGGACAGAGTCTGGAGCACAAAATAAAACCCAGGCCCAGCCAGCTGAATGTCAGCCCCTTTGTGATACTGCGGGTGTTCTTTGTTATTTTTGTAACTCAATTATGGCTGTTTCATTTGAAAAAGCTTATTTCGGTGTCTCTCTACACGGAGACATGAAAACAGTTCATAGTAATAGTACCTACAGTATTTACATCTGGAAAACACATTAACTGAACAGGTGCTACAGGTAATTCACACTTCTACGCTCTTTGGGAGCAAATCGTCTGCTTAAATGAATACGTTGAACCACAGTTAATGTAATACCTACTATATGTTAAATTGTTTTCATAAAAGCATTGATAAGACCGTTTAAATGAATTATTCCTACAACAGCATCACAATGATAAACAATTAGCAGCCAGCTTAGTTACCTTGCCTGGAAGCTATTTCTGAAATTACCTTTAGTTAAGTAGCTAACAGCAATAAAACATGTGAATATCTTACTGTACTATTGTTAGATTGAGTCACATTTGAATATATTTTGGCGTTTAAAAATCTGTGAGCCGTTTACTATGTACATTTGTTCAAAACTGTTAAATGTATCAGTTTAAGGTCAATGAAAAATTCCATGACATTCAAGGCTATTTACCCATAAACCCAGATTTATATAACAGAGGAATATTGAGGTAGTGTCCCTCAATTACTAGTGCTACAAAGCATATGACCCACTTCTGAAAATGAATACTGCATCCGGATCATTTGTTGTGTACAAATGCTGTGTGGAGCTATATGAATTAACCCCTAGTTGGAACACGATCTGGCAAGGAAAAAAAGGGATGTCTGGGGAAGTCCTAGGACCCACCCAGACCCCTTATATAAATCCAGCAACTATATGATCCAGTGAACCTGGGGAAGCTCCCACTTTCAAATAGTAAACGTGGTGTACTCACATAAGTCCATTTTCTCATCCGGATCTGTGTGCTCCTTGCTGTGTGTAGATACAAACGAAAATCACCCTTTATATACGGTATACAGACGCTGATATTAAGGGCCGGTACTGTGTATCAACAGAAAAGCAATGTTTTGGTAGATGAATGGTTAATAGACACAATTTCATCCTACGTGAATGTATTAAACTTGTTAATTCAGGCATACCCCACATTAATGTACGCAATGGGACCGGAGCATGTATGTAAAGCGAAAATGTACTTAAAGTGAAGCACTACCTTTTCCCCACTTATCGATGCATGTACTGTACTGCAATCGTTATATACGTGCATAACTGATGTAAATAACGCATGTGTAACAGGCTCTATAGTCTCCCCGCTTGCGCACAGCTTCCGTACAGATAGGGAGCCGGTATTGCTGTTCAGGACGTGCGGACAGGCGCATGCGTGAGCTGCCGTTTGCCTATTGGGCGATATGTCCTTACTCGCGAGTGTACTTAAAGTTAATGTCCTTAAACCGGGGTATGCCTGTACTAGGGTTGCCACCTGTACGTTTTTATAATATGGGACGTTGAAATCCAGTATGAAAGTGTGACGTGATAATGATTGATGGATGATTTGCAAATTGTATCGAGCTGTATCTCCCGCTTAACCACTGTGTTCCTTGGTTTTTATCATCTCTGGGTTTGGCCGGGTGGGGAAAGATGCGCGCTGACCTAACCAGTAGCGGTGGGAGAAAAAGTAATGCCTATAGGGGCGGGTGTCATAGTATTATGAGATGACCAGGCAGTGTCCTAACATTATTATTTTAATAAATTAGTAAGGCGACATCTATCGGAAAAGGGAACTATTACACTCGAGCAGAAAACTATGACTGATTTCATTTCAGTTCCGGCATTTCACATGAAGGCGCTAACCTAGGGACAACTAAGCATCCTAACGGACCTTTCCGGGACAATGGCACAAGCCATGAAATAAGGGACAATCTCTTATATACGGGACGTCAGGCGACCATATTTTATTTCTTGGAGATGAGGAGGAGCGCAGGCAGGTGTAGCAAAATATGCAAAAGAGAATAACATATATAGTGCAGATGGTAAACACTGTGCAGATAGATGTAATCTATAGAATAGAACTCACATAGATCGCAGAAAATGTCACGTGTCAGAGATCCTTCTCTCTCTGACTGGAGCCCTTTGAATGGTAACAGGGAAATCCCTCAAGGCACGGATATGTATGGATAAGAAGAAAAGCCACAATAGTGCATACTATTCCAATATTGTATTAATCAGACAAATAACACGAGTATATTACACTCACATTCGCCATGTACAAATCAGGTGGAGGAGAGAACCGCACTCTTTGCCTACGATCAACTTCAGATGAAAGAAACCTGATTAAATTACACACAGTTGCAAGCAGCCACCAATAGTACCAATCAGACCACAATCGCACGGAAAGTCCCACTGAAGTCAGTGGGCGTTTCCGTGTGATAGTGCCCCGATCGTCAATATCGCAGTTTACTAAGAGACCCTATTAAGCTCCCTTGTGTTAAGCAGCCCAGCTTTGGTTTCACCCAATGCAAGATAACCCGTAGCCACTACGTCTTGAGGTCTAGCATTCCAATGACATTGTGGCTACACGTACTTCATGCCGCTAGAGTGCTAGTTTTCTAGCGAAGATCGCCATGCGATCTGCTGTAGAGGGAAATGGAAGAGGATGATGACTTTTGTATCCTGGTTAAGGGAAGCTGTAGAGACGTGATTGACATTTGCTGGACGGGTCATAGCACTCCTCCGGCGCCCAAAGGGTTGAAGCAACAGTGCCATCTACTGTATGTTTAGGGATGAGACTGAGCAGAGCAGGCTTAATGGTGGTTCCATCGGTGTCATCTCTCCGAGCCCCACGATTACAGAGGCCCCCGCTCTTCCCCACAAGAGTTAAACTGATTGTCGGGGGAGAGTGCAGGGCCTCTAAGTATCTCTTAACTGGTCTGTGGCATCTTTTGGCACCTCCCCTCCTACAGCGTCCCTTTATTGCACCACGACGTAAAATGGCGTCGAGCTGCTATGACAACGTGATGTCACATAGCGCCGCAACATCACGTGGCGCTGTGTTGCCATGACAACGTGATGCAGCATGGCATTGTGACGTCATTTGATGCCGCAATGTCATGGCGCCTGAGGAGGAAAAGGTCCGCCGGACCAGGAAAGAGGCCCCGCGAAGGCCCCTGCATCGAGCCCAGCAAAGTGACAAGCTGGCCCAGAGACAGAGTATGTACTACTGTTCAGAATAGCGGCCCATCAAATCACAATACCCGCCAATAATCCTCCTGGATTAGAGGTTCGCTGGGTGATCCGGATACCTGGCGCACAAGGTCCCTGTCATATTATCACTACAGACTATGGGACCTTCCCGTGTGTTGGAATGTGTGTCATGTTTTTAATTGTGAGTTTCAGATATCATGTAAAATTATATATATTTTTTATACTTACCCCGTGTGTATGGGTCTGTGTGTCTGTGTGTCTGTGTGTCTGTGTGTCTGTGTGTGTGTCTGTGTGTCTGTGTGTCTGTGTGTCTGTGTGTCTGTGTGTGTGTCTGTGTGTGTCTATACACTTTCCAATTTGTGCTAAACCCCAAAACAACAAGGTGAAAAGTATGTGTATATATAAAACATATATATGTTGATGTATTTAGAGCATGCAGTAAGAGAACAAAAAATCTCATATATACACATAAATAGTATATTAGTCCAATAGTCCAACTGTAAATCCCGATAAAAGCAGGAGACAGAATGAAGCAAAAATGAAAGAATATAGATCATGTAAATAAAGTCAAACCATAAGCATGTTCAAACAGGTCAAAGTCCAGTCTCTGTATGGAGTAATTGTAGTGATAGAGAGGTATTCTTGGTGCTGCTCCTGCATTTTACGGTATGCTCAAATTTGGATCTGCAGCATGATCAGCCGGTTCCTTTGGTCCGCAGATTTCAGCGGATCAACGGCAAAAAGGATGATTCGCGTTTTGCAGATTATTTTTTATTATTACCAATACACTCCGCGGATTCTGCAACCCATGGACGGATTTGTAGAATCCAATCTGCGGGTTCCGCAATACGCTGCGCATGCGTAAGAATCCGCCAACAGATTGCTGAATCCGTGAATTGGATTCTACAAATCCTTCCACGGGTTGCATCCAACAACGGATTTTGATGAACCCGCATGGATGAAAACCGCCTGAAAACCGCTTGTGGATTCTACGCAGATTTTGGGAGGGTAACATCAGCGAAAATCCGGGAAACAGATCTCGGCAGATTCGCCCATCTCTACTTACATGTACACTTCCTGCTATAAAGCACATCAAACCTGATCTGGCATGGAGTTTAAAATCCCAGCTGACCTCCGGAGACAAGCCAAGCACAGTGCACTCCATCCAGGGGTCTCGCCCTGGTGCCTGCGCTTCTTCGCGCTTCAGCCAGGAGATGACATCACTGCCAGATGGTCCGTCAAGGGACTCGGACCATTGTTGATCCTATCCTACGCGTTTCGTGATGATTTCTCACTTCCTCATGGGCTTCAGAAAGGTGCTCAGGTGAATTTGATATATACATATACATGTGCACACACACACACGGAAATATATTATTGCACCTATTGTTAACAGACTGTAGATTTCAGACAATTTAATGGATAAACAAAATAATAATTTTTTAGATTTAAGCATACACAGGTCTTTCGAAAACCTCAAATATTTCTTCTTTCTATATATATTTTGGTTTAACAAAAGATTTGACAACTTAAGATGAATCTACGCTTTTCTTGGACCAATAATACTTTCTTAAACCACAGGGGTGAAAAAAGACATCAGAAACTACATCAATAGTTGGGCCATACTTCGGATGTTAAACAATATCTTCAGCAAAATATATTATACAAAATCTACAAACAATGCAGTGTTGGGGAACATAGGTGACAAAAGAGGAGTAGCGAAAAAGTAATTTATAGCACTATTGATTCGGTGTAATTTCATTGTGTTAGTCATTTCACATCACTCATTTTTCATAAATCACACAGGTTTCCTCTATGTGCCGTTCGGGATTTCTACTACAAAGGTCAGTTAGTCAACAAGGAGAAATCATATCTCTAATACAAATGATCTGCGTATTAATTAAAGTTCCCAGATGAAAAATGGCTCAAAGATGGCACATCGTTATCATCAGTAATAACTTTAGGGATGGAAATTTGCATATTTGTTTTCCCTTATGCATCGTAAAATGTGAGTGTATATAACACGAACTGCCTGACTGCACAGTCATATAGTATGTTTAATGAAGATAATGGTCATTCCCTTCTTTTAAAGCTGTGAATATGTTTATGGGCTGTTAAGAAGCATAAGTTGTTAAAATATTTATGTACCGCTTATAAATGGTCAACCTTATTAAGTCATGGGTGGCTACATTGAAGTTAAAAGGGATTATTCTTTAGTAATTATGCACCAGGGTGACTTTTTCGACAAATAAGTGCAGGTCAAGTGCAGTGGGTTTGGACAGATGAAGCGATGAAGAAAGTTGCAGGGCGAAGACCGACCTTTGGACATATTAGTTCTCCGGGAGAAGCAGGAGGGGACATAATTTCAGGGGGCATCATGAAAATTAAGAAAGGAAATCGACCTTCCCTAGGGATTTATACTGTAGATACTGTGATCTGAAGGAGGAGTTTAGTGATAAAAATGCAGCCTCTGAAGTGGACTGTGACAGAGTGAAGTCAACTCCAATCAGTTACGCCTGGTAGACATATGTCTGAGTGCTTCATCCAGCACTCATAAGGGTTAACTCAGGTGGAAGTTAGGAAATCAGAACTCTTTAGCTGACACCTGAGAGCCAGAAAGGTAGATAAAGGATCATGTGACTGGCAGTAGCTGCCAGAGAGAGAGAGAGAGAAGCACACCGCTGCGTGAGCCCTTAGCCAGAGGGATTTCACCAAAGACTACTTCAACTAAAGTAAGGATTATTCATTTGTTTACTGACTGCTTAAAGTACCCCTATGGTTTGGTTCTGGTTTAGCCAGCCAGCCTGCTAGATAGGTCTGCTGTGTTATTAGTCAGTTTTTCTCCCAAAGTGGAGCAGGATTTATTTTGTTAAAGGGACAGTGTACCCGCATGTTATGTTACTGTGGAGAAATAAAGCCACTGAACGTTTTTATTTATCCTGAAACTATACATGTGGACTGTTCCCTGACTTCGGCTACAGGCCTGCACACATGGACGAAGCCAGATTGACCACCACTGTTAACTCTCCTATATGACTTTGGTCAAGATACTTTATTTTCCTTAGGCGCTAAAATTACGCCTAATTGCCTAATTACGCCTAATTACGCCTGCCACATGGACGAAGCCAGATTGACCACCACTGTTAACTCTCCTATATGACTTTGGTCAAGATACTTTATTTTCCTTAGGCGCCAAAATTAGATTGTAATCTCTTTGTGGCAGAGACCTAGAGCAGGGGCGCGCAAAGTTTTCCCTCTGCGCCCCCACCTGCCGGTTCTCCCCCATATCTTACCATGTCTACGGCGTTTCTGACGTTTCAACGTCATATGACGCTGCGTTACCATGGTGACGTGTCGCCCTAAGCCGCCAGACATAAGGTAAGGGACCTGATAGAGGCCTCACGCACTCCCCCAGCATTTCATTTAAATGCCTTTGGAACAGCGCGGGGCCTCTGTAAGCGCCACCCGCCCCCCGGAAAATCTTGCGCCCCCAGTTTGCACACCCCTGATCTAGAGCATTGTATGCTGGATAAGCCAAGCTCCTGGCCTAGCGTAGAATTATCGCGAAACGTGTAAAGCCCAGGCTGAGAACTTCCAGGTTACAGGGAGCTGACGGAAAGCCTGCGCTCATGTGACGTCAACTGGCCGCTACACCACCATGGAGGTGGCAACCGCTGTCCAAGGAAAGGAAGGGTGCTTGCCAGGCAGGGGAAGGTGGCTTGCAGCGTGGATTGGTCTGCAGCTGGGTGACAGCCCCCTCTGATGTGCCAGGCCCAGCTATTCACTTTGCGTTAGGCAATTGTTACTGCAATGGGAGCCCTTGCTACTAAAACATTGTTATGCTTCAGGACACTACAGGGCAGCACAAATCTCGGGTGTGCCCAGCCTTATAGATCTACATCCCTGATAAATAAGGGTAGAGGAAATATTCAGAAACTGACATCACAGTTGCCTTAGTTATGTAAGTGCTCAAATGAATTGATGATGTGTTATGTATGTTTTGCCGCAGCAGTTAGTTATTGGCAAATGTATGTCATTTAGGTTAGATAACTGTGTTCAAAGAGGGAGAATGCTGTGAGTCTGAGCACTTTTCCTTCTGGAATGTCCCCCAGGAATGCATTAATAAAGGCATTTGTTGCCATTCATGCCGAAGGGATGAAAGTAAAGTTATTGGAATTATTACAGAATGCATGATATTCTTAACTTCCATTTTTTCATTTGTTCTTTGTTTCCTTCTCTCACACTCACGTGTGTGTGTGTGTGTGTGTGTGTGTGTGTGTGTGTGTGTGTGTGTGTGTGTGTGTGTGTGTGTGTGTGGTGTAAGGGGAAGGTTATGCGCTCAAAATAAAAAAGGAGGAAATCAAATAACCGTGGATCAGCAAGATAAAGATGATCTATCTAGCAATAGGCAACTAAATGGCTTCTCCATTTTGGCTTTATTTTTGTTAAATAAATCATGACACGGTGTAATATGTCATGTGTTGTTGTTTCTGAGGTTGTATTTACCTAATTTTAAGACCTGCTAAGGAACAGATGATTGTTATTATGTCGTGATATGCAAAACCATAGAATTCAAAGAGGGTGTACTTTCTTTTTCACACAACTGTATATATGTATGTGTGTGTATGTATGTATATGTATATGTATATGTATATATATATAACAGTATATATATATATATATATATATATATATATATATATATATATATATATATGTAGCCAGGACTGGTTTTCTGGTTACCAGTCTGCCCTCACTGGCAGTAAGCCCTGGTAAGAGCAGGCTGCCAGTAGAAATCATCTGTTTCATTTACATTCCATGACAAACAGTCGTGGGATTAAGTAGGCACTCCCACAGAATATAGAGTTAAGTAAGCGAAGTGAAAAAAAAGGGATAAACACAGAGTGTATCAATAATTCAATACTTGAAACAGGTACACTCCTGATGAAGTGAAGAAAAAAATCACCCGGCGCTCTTGTGAAAGTGCTTATGATAATATAATGGTGAGAATACTATTACATTAATAAAATATGATAATTAAATATATATAAGGAAGTGCATAAACGTGAGAAAAATAATACTACTAATAACCGGTTCCTCTTCAGCTGAAGTGGGAAGCCTCCATCCGAAAATCCACACCCGGTCGCCGGTATCCAGGAGGGCGGACTTCGTACCATGTACATTTGTATGGGGGATACATGTGTGGTCATTTGCACTTCTATTTTAAATTACCAATACATTGTTACTCGCTACACTAAAGTACGTTTCCTTCGTGTGTACCCTGTTATTTTGCATGTCCATCTGAACCTCGGAGGTGACCAGTGAACTGCCACACCTGTCAAGTATTTAACCTTACCAACACCAAGGGGTTACCCCAGAGGGGCACAAATGCTGTGTTTTTTACTGGAGTGTGAGTGTACACCTACTAGGTGTTATATTCAATCATTCAGTTTATATTTCAATACAGTGTTGTACTATATATTTCTTTTTTTCTTTTGTATACCTCACGGTTCCTGAGCTCCCTGCATTTCATCAACAAATCAGCATTCCTGATGAAGCTAAGACTTAGCGAAACGCGCTGAGTGGTAGTTCCCAAGCCACTACAGCACTTCCAGACGCATTATCCAGCCAGAAAGTGGAAGTCACACAGGAAAACCGGATGTGATGTCGCGGAGCTTGCGAGAGACGCCGGCGAGGCAGCAGCAACCGGAGAAGGCGTCCCAGACCATCGGCGTTACTGAGGAGACGGAGGCGGTAAGATGGCGATGACTCACGATATCTAACTTACTGTGTTTATGCTTTTACTAATCGCACACAATGTGAGTACGATTCTTACCTTTATAAATATAAAGTTTTTTTACTTATTGACCTGCGCTATGGTTTCTATTTCTCTCCTTCACTAAGGCACCAACTATCTGATTCCCCCACACAAGCATGAACATAGCCACAGTTTGGGATTTGCTTATTTACACCTACGACCCTGTGCGCAGGCCCTCTATATGAGCCAAGATTTATATAACACAACTTTTCCAAGACACCTGCTCTTAGATGTTTTATTCCTTTTTTCTCCTGTTGATTCTCTCCCATGCTCCCCCTGCATTTTGAAGATCATAATTTACATTCCAATCAGCACACTGGCGAATAGACTTATCCCAATATGATGGAATAAACTTTGCCATTCTCTCTTTCTTAATTAAGTTAAAGAGTCTAAGAGATGTTCCCTGGGATTTAGTCAATTGTTGGCAATAAAACTCACTTGGAGTATATGAAATATGTTCCATTGTTTCCACTGACATTTGTCGCACATACTCTTGTATTCATCGTGTATTTAACTTTGTTCATTTATTTATAAGAATAGGAAAACTATTTTTTACTTGTGGTTACTCGTCCCTACATGCCCATGTCACATTTCATTTTCTTTTTTGTGAAAGGTGATTTAATGCAACCCACACATTTCAAAGCAGTAGGTATCCTATTCCTAAACAACTTCTTGGGAAACACAATGGTTCAGTGTTGAGGATAACAACAAATGAGGAACACATGTACTTTCTGGCAGATGGTACCTCCAGTGGAAATCGGAAGTGAAGGATACTCTGTGCAGAGACAATCGGTTAGAGGCAATCAAGACCCAATCTGTTTGCAGACAGACCAGGGGCAAGATGGAACTTTTACATTCTACCAATCACATGCTTGGTGCTTTTCTCCGAACTCTTTCAATTATCAAGGTTGGAGTCTGTGGAAATCGCTGATCTACAGACAGTGTAACTTATTTAGAAACTCAAAGGACACGTTGCCTGCAGATTTAAATCCAGTGTTCTATTGTACGCATGGCTAAGCGTACACAGCTACAGAAAACATTACTTATTAGAGATAAAAGGCTAAATGTAATAGCCAGGCCTGGCAGCCTTTTGAGCTTTGTCTTTCAATGTAACAGACCACAAGCTTTCAAGCAGTAAAATCCTCTTGTTTTATAGCTGGGCTTTCAACCTTTTCAAAACAAATCCATAACATAACTTTACACCCCCCTGTAGTAAAATACTCATATAAATGTTCTCCCAAGTCCCACCAATTGCATATTTACAAAAACTGTGTCTGCTTAATTCTCTCTTTTTCCCCCTCACGACTTGGCCAGATTTGTTAAATTAACATTTAGTTCTTCACACCTTAAATATCATCTGAAAGATCAAATGGTTATTTATTTAAGGAAATAATTTAAGGGTTTCTTTTCCTCTGAAAAACAAATTATTGTAACCCTTTCATCTTTCAGTTTGCAAAGCTCAGGAAGGTTATTCCTAGAGGCAGGGGGACCTCACATTGGGCTGTCTTCTCCACAAGGGATTCCTGTTGTCATTAAGTGATAATTAGGGCAAAAGCCCCCCTCCCCACAACCAAAGGACATCGACAAGGGGGGACCACAGTGACAGAGAGAGATGAGGGGGAGAGGGGGGGGGGGAGAAAGAGAGATGGGGGAGATATATAGGGAAAGAGGTGGGGAGAGAGTACTGGGGGGAGAGAGATGGGGAGAGAGAGAGAGAGAGAGAGAGAGAGAGAGAGATGGGGGTAGATAGATGGGGTAGATAGATGGGGTAGATAGATGGGGTAGATAGATGGGGTAGATAGATGGGGAAAGAAAGAGTGGGGAAAGAGTTCTGGGGGGAAGTGGTGGGGAGAGAGTTCTGTGGGGGGGGGGGAGATGAGGGAGAGAAAGAGATGGGGTGAGAAAGAGAGATGGGGAGAGAAAGATGAGAGAGAGAGAAGGGGAGAGAGAAATTGGGGGAGAGAGAGAGATGGGAGAGAGAGAGAGAGAGATATGGGGAGAGAGAGAGAGATATGGGAGAGAGAGAGATATGGGGAGAGAGAGTTGGGGTGAGACATATAGTAAACATTGGGGAAAGGAGTCCATGCCCCAAAGAGCTTACAATCTAAGTGGTCTATTGTGCTTGTAGGAATAGTAGCATATTCATGTTGAGCAGGGGAAAACATGTTTTGAATGCATTTTTTTAAAGGCTTTATACATTCTGAGACCATAGAAAAAAATATTTTTGGTATGTTCAAAAACAAAAACTAGAAATATGTAAAAACAAACTACAATGTGAATATTGAGTAGGATCACACTTTGATGACACTTCAAATGCTCTCCTCTAACCACTATGTCCCCATGAAACTACATCTATCTTAAGAAGAAAAGCTTCTGCCGCAAGGCTCATTCTTCCAAATAAGAATCACAGAAGATGTACAGCTTTCCTTACACCGGCAAACCAATAAAGCAATTCAACAAGACAGCCTAGTGAATGATAAAACACAAGGGGTATTTCTCTATTTACTATATTAGTTAACTTGCTCCTGGCAACATTCAGCCATTCAGAAATGGGGTCACCACTAATGACAAAACATTGCTCTCTGGTTGAGAAGGATTTCTTAAAAATAAATAAATATATATAACAAAGAACAAAAGGGATATGGGAAATGCAGGAAAAGTCAGTTATATGTAATATATATATATATATATATATATATATATATATATATATATATAAAATATATATATATATACATATATATCAAATGGAAATATTACTGTATGCTCATTTGCATGTCATATATATATATATACACTGTATGTGTGTATATTTATATATATGTATAGCAACAGCTTCCTATAGTATAGCAGAGTGGTGAGCCTGTTGATGATACAAACATAAAAGTACATGAGAATATTTTTTTGCATGTTGGCAAGGTCCAGTAGAAGACATGCTCTGTTTAAATGTATAACACCAAACAAATTCTATTTATATAATGTTTGTTAGATACGTTGCAGCCTATAATTATGAGTACATGAATGTAAAGAGTTTGCACTGATTTCAATAATCACTCTGTCCTATGGTGATGACCTTCCCATTTTGACATTTCTGTAAACCTACTCTTGGCTTTCTTTCTATGCAGTGGCTACTTGTTTACGGGTTTGTCACTGGAAACTCTGATGTGTTCAATGTTCAGCCTAGTGGAAGGTAGGGATAGGCGTGTTTTTTTCTTTCTTCCTTTGAGCCATGGAATACCGTGGATTAATCTCAAAAAGGGGAAGTCTGCAAGAGAGACACACAGACTTTCCAATTAGTAGTGTCTCCAGTTGTATATATATATCCCCTTAAGCCTCCCTCCAATAAGTTAGGGAGACAAGCATGTGCTGATAAAAAGAGCCCACCTGAGGTAACCTGGGAGATATGCAAAGTATATTTTAATGAGTCCCATGTCATACTCCCTAAAAGTGTTTCATACCAACTACATAAAGTTGGTATGCCTCAGGCACCTAATGACTGGAATGGTGTACTGGTGTTAGACCCAACAGGACTAGAATCCACAACCACTGCTTTTCCAGGCAGCAGCTCTAGCAGTGTGAGCTAAACTAGCTGAAGGGTAGCATCACTGCCACATCATATTTTTTGTTGCCCCTTTAATAAAAGTTGCACTTGCTGCTGCCCATTTGAATTACTAGCGCATCCAGAAGTTTTTCTTAACTCAACATCAGTAATGAAAGTACTTGTGTGAATCTACTGGAGCCTTGTGAATTACTGTACTTAGCATTTTGAAATGAAAATCTAATTTAAGGGTTCCAAACATTACCACAAACATCCCCATGGTAACATGCAAATGTGCAATAAAAAGGGATGTCGCCATTAAAATACCCAATTACTTACATTTGAATGTACATTTTCTCAAACAGATAAAAGCAGGTAAAAGAAAAAGACTTGGGTGAAATAAGAAAACAAGAAAAAGCTGGTATAGTAAATCGAACATTCATATTTAAAAACTGAGCGTGTGGAAAGGGGGCTTTATAACAAACATTCATTCAACTGAACACTTGTCATGAAAAAGCCCAAAAGTCTTAGGATTGCTTTAAATGTCAAGCTACAAAACACTGTTACACTTTCATTAAGTACTGTCATATATCCACTATGTTATATCTGTGAAAGCGAAACTACAGGCCTACGGTAGCAACCACTTATCATACGGTATCTTAATTGTTGAGAAATTATTTGAGATTTAATGAGTTCTTATAGATTCTGCGCTTGCAAATCTTGCGGTATCTGCTATAATGGGGCACAGCTGCAAAAATTAAAAGCTTTATTTTGCTTAGGGTTTTTTCTTTTTTTTTCAGTACAATTATCTGCTTTGTCTCTACCACCCATAGAACAGGGGTGGGAAACTCCAGTCGTCAAGGGCCACCAACAGGCCAGGTTTTCTGGTGGCTCAATCCAGTGGTTCGTTCAAAGACTGAGCCACTGATTGAGCCACCCGTGCTGAAGCAGGGATATCCTTAAACCCTGACCTGTTGGTGGCCCTTGAGGACTGGAGTCCCCCACCCCTGTCATAGAACAATGTACAATAAGTAATATATGTCCATAGCACTTTAGATGGGGACATGATTCATTCTTCAAAGCTCCTATTACTGAATGCAATTTATAATTGTGTTTTAAATCAAAATTCTTCCCCCCCCCCCTGTAAATTGCTTTGTATTTTTCAAGACATATTCAGCAACTTACTTTAACCTAACAAATCAATGTACCTTACAGTATATAAAAAAAATAACTGCCTGCACAGTTGTCACTGACTTAAAAAAAATATATAATAATAATAATAATAATAAAAAATATATATATTTTAGTTCACAAATTGACATCTTCACAATTTCCTTAGATTTTCAACACAGCCTGCCACTAAACCCACACCTCGTGTTTAGTATAATCAGAAATTGGCCACTATCCACAAACACTGTAATGGATTGAAATAAGCCACTTATAGAAATAGCGTGACCTTGCTGGATACCATGTCTCAGGGGTGCGCAAACTGTGGGGTGCATATCCAGGGGAGGGGCGCAAGATTTTCTGGGCGGGGCGCAGCAGTTATAGATGTCCCGCGCTCTCCCCCAAGGCATTTAAATTAAATGCCGGGGGCCCACGCCAGGCCTCTATAACACACTTACCTTACTATCCAGCGACGTGACGTCATGGTAACCATGGCAATGTGACGTCATGGTAAGCATGGCAACGTGACATCACATGACCCCGCGCGTCATTTGGGCCGAGCGGGGGGTGCGAGTCGCAGAGGACAGCAGGCAGGGGTGCGCACGGGGAAAAGTTTGAGCACACCTGCCCTTTCTTAACCACTTCCCCTCACCGATCTGACCATTAAACCAGATGGGCCCCCAGGATAAGGTACTTACCCTTACTAGAATAATGCATTAGGGGAGCTTATGTTCAAATTAAATGGGAGCGATCATAGAGGGAATGTGTTGTTAGCATGAAAGTAAAAATAAATATCTTAGCCTCACTGCATCAAGGCACTTGGTGTCTATTTTGCTTAGTGCATGATTTGGCCACTTTTGAGTTGAAATGGGATGTATTACAGTAAATGCTGCATACATGTTACTCACCTTGGCATATTGGCATGCACCTTGCTGGCTGATCGCGTATGTAAAATGCAAGAAAATGACCTATAATGTAGCCACTGGCATTAAGAAATCAAAATTGACCTGCTTCATTGTGCATTTTCCTCTTGATGATCTCGACAGGCTGTATCTGTTCTAAATTGTTAAGCTGAAGGTAGGTTTGTATCTGGAAACTTTCTTCCCGCTAACTTATTTTTTTCCCTTTCTGAACAGAGGATTATGGGGATCTGTTTTCCTTGTTGATGAAAACGAAGCAGCTGGGCAAAGATGAATAATTTTAATTTTCTCCAGAAGATAATTGATTCATTTTAATTAATTAAATAGACCACGCGATCCATCTCTCAGTTGAAAAATTGATATGGTTATTCTAATTAGATCTGAAGACAACATTGATAATGTTTTTTTTTGAATGTCCTACGGTTGCTATGCAGTTCTAGTAACATGGTGAAATTGCAAGTAATGTCCCAGCTTCGAGTGGCTTTGTCTACAATCAAAATTACATTCTTGAGCCACAGCTATTGGAAATACTTAGCTCTCCATAACCACAGTTGAAGGCATCTATGCTACTTATAGATTTTAGTTAATCTCACTGCCTCAGTGGCAGAAAGTTGGCAATGGGTGTTTAGGAAGATGTACAGTGGCACATGTGCAGGTCGGTTTAACCGTACTACGAAAGCAGGAACAATATACCCGGCTAGAGTGGGAAAGGTACTTGACAACATGCAAATGAGGCCGACATGGCAAGTAAGGCCTCAACCGCCAAATATGGAACACACCGAAAAGCAGTGGGCCCTCATTCTCAGGAGGCTGTATTGTCCCTGGGCATGACAGCGATCAGGAAGAAGACATGAAGGCAGAGGGTGCTAAGAATCGTCGGCGGTTAAACAAAAGCTGTCATTCAAACCTAAATCTGGCTACCTACACCTGCCGAACTCTCTCCAGTGAAGGAGCACTGCAAGAACTGGAAGACGAACTTGAAAAGCTTAAATAGTACAGTATATTGCTGGCCTTAGTGAAGTAAGAAGAAAAGATGAAGGCCTCATTTACCCCAAAAGTGGATACCTATTGTATTACAGAGGTACAGAAAATGGAAGAATCAGAGGAGTAGGCTTCATCGTTAACAAGAGATGGGAAAACAACATAGTGGAGCATGAAAGTTCATCAGGAAGAGCAGCCAGAATAGTAATTCAGTTGACAGAGATACAGGCTTCAAACAATCCAAGTGTAGGCCCCAACATCAGGTCACACAGAGAATGAAGTGGAAGACATCTACCAAGAAATTACTCGGCTTAACAGCAAAGGAAATTGTCACCTCAACCGGGAGATTTCAATGCACAGATTGGGGCCCAGCAGAAAGACAAAGCATCAGTGGGTAAGTATGGTTATGGTGACAGGAATGAACGTGGAGACAGATTGGTGGAATTTGCTGATTGTGAAAATGTCTATATAATTCATTCATTCTTCAAGAAGATTCCAAATAGTAAATGGACAAGGTATGGACTCCATGGAATCAAGAATCAAATTGACTATATCCTAACACAGTGGAGCACAAACGTTTGCTGCTGTGCCCCCCTGTCTTGCCTGCCCCGGTGCTCGCGCCCCTCCCCTACCTTGCAGCTGCATCAAATGATGCTGCGAAGTCATGTGACGCCATGTCACGTGACCCGCGGCATAATTTGACGAGTGTGACGTCACATGACCCTGCCATGGCGACACGTCACACAGCCGTCTGAATCACGGTAAGTTGAGTGTTGCAGAGGCCTCACGCTATCCCCAGGCATTGAATTTAAATGCCTTGGGGAAGAGTGTGGGACCTCTGCAACCGCTGCGCCCACCCAGAAAAATCTCCCACCCACCCCCAGTTTGAGCACCCCTGTCCTAACTAACAAGAAACATGCGATTAAAGACTGCACAGGCCTTAATCATGTTGACAACAGGAATGATAACCAATTGGTTTGCTGCAAATTACATCTGAATGCAAAGATACAGAACTGATTAAAACGAAGACAAAAAAAAATCAACGTCAATAGCCCTAAAAACAGCAGCAGAGAATTTCAACTAGAACTGAAAAATCACTTTAGCTTGCTCGTATTGCATGGGGCACTTTGACAAACAATTATAAAGAACTTGTGAAGATTGTAGTTGAAAGCACAGAAAACTGGAAGAATCTTTAACAAAAAACAGGAACAGAAAATATCTGATAATACAAAGCAATGAACGAGGAGACGACAAGAAATGAAGCAATCCCAAAATGCAAGAATTGGATATGCAGAGCTGTGAAAGACAATCTGACCATGTACGACTGAAAATGTAAGAAAATGTAAGTGAGATATTGGTTAAAGCAGCACTCTAGGTCGATTTTTCTTTTTCGTTACAGGATTGAAGCAGGGCATCTTCGGAGCTGAACTACATTAATTTCAGCTCTGGGGACCACTTCTTTCCTGAGATATTTACCTCCGCAGGGGCTGCCAGTATCTTCATCGTGTAGCAGCTTCGACGGGGCTGTGTGGCTAACATAATGGTGGCTTTAAATGTCTCCCCGTCTAGCGTCCCAATAGGAGACAGTGACATCATCCCTTCTGACTTCCTGTTGACCCACGTGACGAGGGGCATGTAAACATGAAGGAGATACCTATGGAGGTAATTATCTCGGGAAGCAGGGGGTGCCTGAAGCTGAAATTAACATAACTCAGCTCTGGAGACCCCCTTCTTAAATCCTATAACTCAAAAAGCAATAAATGCAACCTAGAGCGCTACTTTAAGAAGACTATCGAAGATAACAAAAGTTAAAGAGGATGAAGCAGCGACTCATGTATGATTGTGAGGAAGCCAATCATTGCACTCAAACAAGATGATGGAACAACAATAAAAGACCATGCACTTAGCATAAAAAGAGTTGAGAACTTCAAAATGAAATTGTATGAGAACACAGATAACACAGGACATAATCCAGGAGAGGACAAGTGAGAAGAAACCACCAATGATGTGTCATTCACCTTCCAGAAGTGGCAAAAGCAATACAATCCATGAACAATGGGATGCTCCCAGGGAAGATGAAATTAGAACTCATACCGTCGTTGATTTGCCCTACGCGTTTCGTGCTGAGTTCTCACTTCTTCAGGGGTATCCAGATAGGTGCTGCAACGGTGGATCCATCCAGAATTATTTATACTCACATTAACCCTTGCAGCACTCAAAATATACTTGGATAGGTTAAAGGATAATTGCTTACTAATACAATAAATGAATACCTGCAGATATCCCATCTCTCTCTATGTATGTATGTATGTATGTATATATATGAAAATGTTATATATATATATATATATATATATATATATATATATAGATATATATATATATATATATATATATATATATATATATATGTGTGTATACAGGCATACCCCGCATTAACGTACTCAATGGGACCAGAGCATGTATGTAAAACGAAAATGTACTTAAAGTGAAGCACTACCTTTTTTCCACTTATCGATGCATGTACTGTACTGCAATCGTCATATACGTGCATAACTGATGTAAATAACGCATTTGTAACAGGCTCCATAGTCTCCCTGCTTGCGCACAGCTTCGGTACAGGTAGGGAGTCGGTATTGCTGTTCAGGACGTGATGACAGGCGCATGCGCGAGCTGCCATTTGCCTATTGGGCGATTATGTCCTTACTCGCGAGTGTACTTAAAGTGAGTGTCCTTAAACTGGGGTATGCCTGTATGTGTGTGTGTATATATATATATAATTTTCAGGTTGCTGAAATCATACACTAAGAAATGGGGGGGGGGAGCAATTTGAAGGAGCATGATGAAATATGTCTTAGGAACAGGAGCAGCGGAGGAAAGATGGGTTTGGAGACTGGGAAATAATAGCTTCCTTCACTCAGACTGCTTAATCTTCATCAGAGCTGTCATAACCCAGCTTTGAAAAGAAGAACTTTTTTCCCGTTTTTTTTTACCCTCACTTTGAGGAAAAGACAACTTTTCACAACTTGTTATTGATTATATTTTCTCCTTGTCTAATTTGTGACTTAAAACAGAAGATGCCTTAGGTGCTTATACCAGAGTTATAATAAATATGAGCTGCTTTGCTGCAGGGTCTGCTACACATTGGTGTGTAGTTTGCAATCTGCTTCAGGCTCAGTTAGTAGCCACGGGGTTATTTATTTATTTATTTTTGCTGTCTACGCCATAACTGACAGCGTTTGCGCGAAGGCCAACTGAAAGAAAGGTTAGAGTACAGGCATACCCCGGTTTAAGGACACTCACTTTAAGTACACTCGCGAGTAAGGACATATCACCCAGTAGGCAAATTGCAGCTCACGCATGTGCCTGTCAGCACGTCCTGAATAGCAATACCGGCTCCCTACCTGTACCGAAGCTGTGCACAAGCGGGAGACTATAGAGCCTGTTACACATGCCTTATTTACATCAGTTATACACGTATATGACGATTGCTGTACAGTACATGCATTGATAAGTTGAAAAAGGTAGTGCTTCACTTTAACTACATTTTCGCTTTACATACATGCTCTGGATCCATTGCGTACGTTAATGCGGGATATGCCTGTGTAGACAGACGGCAGAATAAATACCCAAGGGTGAAAGGGGTGGAGAAAAACGGCAAACTGCAGCAAGCCCCTTTCTTACACATCCGTTAGATATTTTCCTGTACACACATTAGTATAGAATTATTCGGAGCTGCTTTTTTCCCTTTTTTTCCTAGTCCAATCACGATAAGAATAAATGAACTGAATATCCTAAATAATTCACGGTTGTTTAGAAACACGTTGATAATTTGTAGCATCCGCCCATAGCCAATGCTGTGTTTGTATCTTTAGTAGTGGACGAGCATGCAGCACATTTCATAGGGCTTAATTAATAGTGAAAATGAGTTACTTTAAAGTCTGTATGCACTGAACTCTGCTAAGTCTGTTAAGTCCGTTCCTAGAATAGGAATGTTCACGGACTTAGGGTGGTAATGCTAATTATTTCCAAAAACAACATCCGAGGTACATCTCATTAGCATCGGCTTAATGTCACTTTAGTGTAGAATAGCATGGCGTTATCATCCAATAAAGTGATGCTAGCTGTGGACTAACACCCATACAGACACTACCAAAGACCTATTTCAGTGTCTGGATGGGAGTTTAGGTATAACTGGAAAGCTTAAACTTAAAGGAATGTGGCGGATAGGAGATGCTTTGATAATACCTTATTTGCATGTCAATATTACCAACGTCCGTTCTAGCCAATGCTATGCTCTTTACAGAAGAATACATGACTTACCATTGTTATTGTCCTTTGTGGATACAGTGTTATTTTTAACATGCAGTGAAGAAAGATTACCATCACGTTAAGTATATTAACAGAGCTTAGTGCATGTAGGGCTAAGTGGTTTAAAAAAAACCTGAATTGATAGGGACATTTGCAAAACCCTGTGGCTAGGTCCATTTCTTCTGATTAACGAGCGTCTCGGTGAGTAACAGCACTGATGATGCAAACAACCACACTAACTTTTAAACGAGCCTAGTTCAAATCCCAGAGTCCACTCCTTGTGACCTTGGGCAGATCACATTATCTCCCTGTGCCTCAGGCACCGAAGTTAGGTTAAAACTCTCCAGAGCAGGGACTCATCAATCATGCCTACAACATTCTGTGTATACTGTCAGTGCTATATGAGGGAAACATTAATAAGTTTTTGATGGCTACTCTTTTGTGGCATTCCCGAAAACTCCAAATCACTGCCTATTAATTAGTATTTTTTTGTTTGTTATTTCAGTTGTTTTAATGCATGTTTTGGAGGGAGGATCTTAAATTAATCTAATTTAGAGTTGCTCTTTAATTGATGCTGAAAATTGTGTAGAAAAAGGCGTTGGAAAAGAAATAGCTATAATTTAGGTGTCACAACTTGTTCTGACATTACAATTACAGAACCTGTCCTATATTATTAGCTAATGTACAAGGAGCAACGGTGACGAACCCCTCCCTCCCACCCCCCGTAATTTTATACTCTGATAAACTGGTGTCATGAGAATCAATATGAACTTTAATATCAATTTACTGCCAAAATTCAGACTTGGGAACCTGCTGTAGAGCAATATTCATGTTTTACATGACAATATTGATTTAAATACTTTCCCCCATGTGGTACTTCAGGAAGGCTATCAATGCACTGAAAATGTAAGACTTGCAATTATTCATATAGCTGTGAGACTAACAACATTATTTCATCAATGTCCCTTAACCTTGTGGCTAGGTTTAATTGCCTTATGTTGACTGGTGTAGTTCCAATGTTTTTTTTTCCCAATGACTCACCGCTGCAGAGGCTGCAAACTAAGGCCAGTTCCATACTGCGTGTGCGCGCGCGGCAGTTTTAGTTGGCTGAGGTTAGTCAGCCATTCTATAATGGTGCCGCGCGCGCGCACGGCAGGGAGCATGGAACCGGCCGACAGGGGAGAGGATGAAGAAAAGAAAGAATTCGCGCTGCTACCGCCGCTGAAAATGTGTATGTGTGTGTGTGTGTGTGTGTGTGTGTGTGTGTGTGTGTGTGTACAATGTTATTAAAAAAATTATTAAAGTATTTATTTATTTAGAAACTTATTTAAACACACACACACACACACACACACACACACACACACACACACACACACACACACACACACACACACACACACACACACACACACACACACACACACACACACACACACACACACACACACACACACACACGCGCACATACACACACACACACATACACACACACATACACACACACACACACACACACATACACACACACATATACACACATACACACATACACACACACATACACACACACACATACAGTACCTCACTCGCTCACAGCATACACACAAAAAGCGTGCGTCACGTGCACGCGCGTTCACACAGGCACGCACGCACACACGGCCACACACACATACACACACACATACACACACACACACACATACACACACACATACACACACACATACACACACAGTACCTCACTCGCTCACAGCATACACACAAAAAGCGTGCGTCACGTGCACGCGCATTCACACAGGCACGCGCGCACACATACTATAGAACGGCCCTAAGATGTCAGCTATGATCTTGTTTGTTGTGATCCAGATCAGGGCTGCTCAACTCCAGTCCTCAAGATCCCCCAACAGGTCAGGTTTTAATGATATCCTAGCATCAGCGCAGCTGGCTCAATCAGTGGCTCAGTCTGAAGCTGGGGTATCCTTAAAACCTGACCGGTCCGGGGATCTTGAGGATTGGAGTTGAGCATCACTGATCTAGATGGATACCACATTAAACGAGCTCATTTCACAAGGACCTCCAAAGGTCATCTCATTCCAGCGTACGCACAAGCATTTGTTTATTCATTGATAACAGTATATATGTATTATAAGTATGTTGTAAAGCGATGTATTGCTGGCACCGTCTGGCAACAAAAGTGTTAATGGTCTAGTGCAGGGGTGCGCAAACTGGGGGGCGCAAGATTTTCAGGGGGGGGCGTGGCAGTTATAGAGGTCCCACGCTCTCCCCCAAGGCATTTAAATTAAGTGCTGGGGACCGCGCAAGGCCCCTATAACACACTTACTTTACAGCGACGCGTCATCATGGTAACCCGGCAAAAATGACGCCACGGGGTCACGTGACATCTCGTTACCATGGCAACGTGACATCACATGACCTCACACGTCATTTGATGCCGGGGTCAAGCAGGGGGGTGGGGGCGTGAGTCGCAGAGGAAAGCAAGCAGGTAAAAGTTTCCTTTCATTTATATATAGCAGAACCCTTATCTATCCTAGGGAAGAGGTCTACAGCATGCCTTATAGGAACCAAAGAGTCTAAATTGGGATTTCTAAGGCCGTGTCCATAGAAGGACAGGCCGTGCTGAGGCGTGCGGACGCTCCGCGCTGAGCCCCTGCATCCTCAATGAGGATGCCTTGAGAGGGGGCTCACGCGAGCGTCCGCAGGCGTGCTCAGGAGTTGGAGGTTTCAGCCGAGCGCCAAGCTGTTTTTCAGCGCGCTGTCGGCTGAAACCCTCCAATCGCAGCACACCAGCGTCAACGTCACGGCGCCGTGACGTCGGCGCCGTGACATTGACGTCAGTGCGTCGCGGGCGATTGGCCCAGCGACGCACTGACCACGCCTCCAACCACCTCCCCCCGGCTACCTTCGCGCATGCTGGCTCGCCTGCCAGTCCGTGCAATCGCGCTAACTGATGCCGGCGAGCCTCAGCGTTAGCGCGCCTCTGCTCTCCCCAAACATCTATGGCCCGGGCCTAAGACTGTAGGGGATAAATTATGTAATGATCTACTGTACAGTAACTGTTCCAGCACCATTCATATAGTTGATGTTCTCAGCTAACCCAAAGAATGTGGTTTGGAAAATAGTGAACTTGGCATCGTCAAGGTGTATGGAAACTACCAATGTAATATATGTAATATTACCCTATATTTCTTGTGCCTACATATATCACGTATAAGATGTACATTTTCTGTTTGTTTTTACATTGAGCGCATTGCTTATTTAAAAAAAAAACATTTTTAGATTGAGCATAGTGGATTTTTGACAAACCCACAGTGTCCAATGGGTTAATGTTTAAATGTAAAGCTGCTAGAGTTTCAGTCTGTCTGATATCATTGTGAAGATCTATCTTCTTCGCTGTGTTTCCAATACCTTGTCATCTGTCTCATTTCCTGCTCCAAGACATAATTAGGGTTATTTATTTTCTCATGCACCCTTCTCTCTCTATACTGTTCCTATATCGGACATAGCTGCCAACATTGATGAATATCTCATGAAAGTCCTTTAAGCTCTTCACTGCCTGCAAGCTACACACATTGTAAAAGGCAGTATTATGATTGCTAGCAAACTTTCCAGTACATTGTTTCCTGATTATTCCTCATCAGTGATATGTTTAGGTTTATTTATATAGCACCACCAAAGTACGCAGCACTTTGTATCATACAATAAAAAACTTCTGAGTTCCAAAACATGACCATGACACATGCTTCTTTGAACATACTAAGAAGGTGTTTTCCAAACAGTGACCTTTTCTGAGCCCTCATGACCTACCATGTACAGTATGTGATGGGCCTGGGCTAATAGACCCATTGCTACTACCATTTCCATCAGGCACAGGGGCATACACGTGATCACCGCGGAAGCGATCGCATGGCCGTAAATGGTGGATGGTCCGGTGGCACATTGGTGCTGCCGGGCTTCAGACACTGTAAAGATTACTGTTCAACAATATCTTAGTGTTATTTAAAAAGCCCAAAAAAGATTTGGCATCAGAATTCACAAAGTGTATACTGAACCGAACGTTTGTACGATATTCACCTGTATTCCAGAGAAAGCTACAGAGGGGTAGAGCTGCGTAGCACCACCAGTACACAGCAAGATATGAAAAAACAATGATCCAGATCGGGACTCCCATAACAAGTTATTGATTGAATCACGTGACCACAGGAGAGGTAAAAGAACGCACCTACGCGTTTCACGTACATCGCGCTTTATCAAAGCTCAGTGTGCGTGAAACGCGTAGGTGCGTTCTTTTGGTGGTGCTCCGCAGCTCTACCCCTCTGTTCCTTTGACTTCTACCGGATTCTGTACACCAAAGGACCTCCAGACGGGCTACAAAAATGGGCTCTCTGAAACATGTGTGAGTCATCCCCTTTGATACCACCTTATGCTCTTTAATCATTATAATGTGGGAGATGTTTCTTGTGCCATTTTTTTCCCTTGTGGTGATATATTCTAGACACCATTAGGCACTATTAATCCCACAAGACAGTTATTCTACGTGCACAACATATATCCTTTTGAAAGGGGGTTCTGGACTTAATGTTATTTATTCATACATCTGACACAGAGCTTCTTGTTGTGTCTGAACACTGGCTCCGTTTGGACATTGTTCTTGCAGTATTCTAGAGAAGCCTGCCCCTAGTCAGTAGAGCCCTGCTATGAACAAGGCAGGAAAACCTGGATCTCAAATTAAGCTTTCTCTCATTGACATTTCCATCAATAGTGCATGTACGCTGAATATGTTACACACATACATACACTTGTTAAGCTACATTAGCCGTTTCCAATGAGGCTCCATAAGCAGTTAAGTCAGTGTACATGTTTGGGTTTGTTAAAATATCCCTTTTGCATTTCCATGGAGATGTAAGCAATTGTATTCTTGGTGAATATAGAATAAATTGTGTAGGATTTGGGCCGCATATTGAAAGGGACTGTATTTGCAATCTAGACTGTACAATTGCCTTTTTTTTCCATGGGAATCCATTCATTTTATGTTCTTTTCAGCAGCCGTTGTGTGATTGCTAACTGTTTACGACATTGGATATTTAATTGGTGGTGGGCAGGGAGAGTGGGATAGAGAGCTATTTCTGAGATGGCATTTCTTGTTCGTCAGCAGGAGGTCAAAGATGCTCCATCCAGTATTTGTAAATGGAAATCAAATAGAAGTCTGCCCCTCTCTGAAATGCAGAGCAAAATTGCTCTAATAACCTGTCTTTGGGATTTATTGACCTTGGTATATGTAACCACTATGCATGCCATATACAATTATGTTATGTCCTAATTGCACCTATGCAGAACAAAGAACAGACAGCAGGGAGGTCCTATTCTGCCCATAAAAATATTGTTTGTTCAGTAATGACGGGCAAGTTGGTGGGTTGAAATCCTCACTTTGTGAATTCAGGAGTTCAATTGAATGAGAAGCAGACCATTTGAAAATGTGATGGTGAATTCAAATTACGAATCGAATTTTGGAATGAATGTTCAAATCTGAACAAAATAGAAGCCAAAATCCCCCCTAAAAGGCTCTTCCTCAGATTAGGTTTCTATTGTTGTTTTCAATTTTTGTGTTGTTTTTTTTTTTTTTTTTTACAACCACAACAAGAAACAAAAATCTGAAAGCCACAAACACTAGTGAAATTGCCCTCCTTTCATTTTCAGCCCCTCCCATTTTTTTTAAAGGAAGTAAAGATTCAATACTAATGAAATCAGAAGAATTAAAAATGTTAGGTCCCATACTTTTGTAGATTCCAAGCCACTAGGACTGTCAAAAAACAGATCTACTCTAATGAAGATCCCATGGTTTGAAGATTCGAGACACCCACCTAATGGGAAGCTCTGGAATCACACGATTGATCAACAGCTCGCTTGATAATGCAATGCATGCATGCCCTGGAATGTACATCTTTTGTAAACGTTGTTTCATCACTTTGTAACCCCTGGTGCGACATATTTATTGTTTGTAATATGTAGCTACCTTGTTATCGTATAATAGCTGTGCACGTTGGCTCTTTGTATTTGTCAGACATGATCAATATTTCATTGTCATCTGCTATGACCTTCAAATAGTATCTGTTGGGGGGATTTCAAGCTGCAAAGAACCTTTGGTGTTAAGACATGGGTTGCTTTAATTACATTTTGTCCTTTAACCCTAACCTTTACCATTCTCTCCCTGTACAAGAATCAATCAAGAAAACGACCAATGAATTTGTACTTTTTAAACCCAAAGTCACATCTAACATAGCATGTCGCTTCACTGTAGGTTTATATTGGCCACAACATACAGCTTTGCATTTTACAATTTAATAACATCACTGATCACAAGGTAGACGTTTCTTCCATTACGTTATGGACATCTTCCATTACAATGCAATCTCGGTTTACTAAAGTATTAGCAAGAAAAAGTAGTTCAATTTTCTTCTCTACAGTGAAAATTGAGATGTCTTGGTAAGCATTTTGTGGAGTTTCAAATGCATGAAAGATATAAATGACATGCATTTCTTTTTCCAGTGCATCCAAAACAACCCTGTAATGCTGATAGTTTTAGACAGTCCTTTTACCGTCTAAAGATGAATCTATTGCTTTACTGTTCATGTCTCAATATATTTTTCAAACACTGCTTCTAATTACATTAATTTACTTGATGTCAAAGTGATTTATGGATGAAGAATGAATAACATAAGGAGAGTCTAACAGTGCAGCATGCAATTTCCTAGATTTGTAGCACAAGCCAATGCTAAAATTGTGTCCCCCACCCAAAAAAAAAATATATATATTATTTTCTCAAATGAAATACTGTAACTACCACTGCCAAGTAACATCACAGAAATGGCAATAATAGTAATGCAGCAAAATAGATAGTTGAGCGTTTATGATTACTTAAATGTTTCATGCGCGGCAGTAAACACATCATTTAAAAAAAAATTTTATGAATTAATTTTTGTGTTTGAGACTGTGCAGTTTTATTCCTGTTTGGTTTTTGGAGACTCCAAATGTTTTATTCTATGCATTGCAAGTGGTGATTTTCATGAGTATTACAATCTGTTAGTATTAATTGAGGTCACGGTTTATTGCAATGCAAACAAGAAGTTAGGGCAGAAAACAGAAAAGAAAATCTTATAGAATTTAAAGCAGCAAAACATGTGAAATCTTACATGTTTTTTTTTTAAAAATAAATCAGTTCTGTAGTATTAGATAATAGTGACTGCTTTTTTTTCTCCCTTTTAAGCCTTAATGCTATTTTTAAGGGGTTTTAAAGCATCCTGTGATTCCTATTGCAGGTTTTAACCCACCTCCCAAGCAGTGCAAGATCTTTGCAAAACTTTCCTGTTTGGAATCATTTGTTGCAAATGTTCCCAGCAATTTGAGCTGTTAACTGTATTTGTATTAATAGATAGTGTTACCTTAGTAATAAAAGGATATATTGTAGCTGCTGAGTTACACTGACTGATGCAGCCATTATGTTACACACACAATCGGATTGCCAGTCTAGGTAAGAATATAGAATTATACATTGTCACATGCTTTTATATATTAAAATAATTTAAAAAAAAGTTATACATTTGTATAACTTATTTAAAAAATAAAAAGTTGGAATATTTATTTTAATAGGAAGAATCTCAATATGAACCAGAGGGCTCCAGACTATTGCGATATAATCCACTTCTTTCTTATTTCTGTGCTGAAAGCAACATTTCCTTGAAAAAAAAATATATATATTGTTTTGTTATCTTATTTGAATCATAGTACTGCCAGCTCTGGGAAAAAAATAAACAGAAATTATTATATATTTTTTTTAGAGGTATGTATCTCGGGAAGCAGGGAGTTCCTGGAGTCGAAATTAAACATGCTCAGCTTCGGTGAACCCCTGCTTTCCATCTTGGGCCAAAAAAACAACTCGCCCCCACCCCAGGTGATAATGCAGCTTTAAAATATGAAAGTTTGTAAGTTTAGCTGTACTACAATTAGACTACTACTGTAATTAGATTGTAAGCTCCTCGGAGCAGGGACTCCTCTTCCTAAATGTTACGTTTTTCTGAAGCACTTATTCCCATGACCCGTTATTTACTTCTATTTATTATTTGTTATTTATATGATTACCACGTATATTACTGCTCTGAAGCGCTATGTACATTAATGGCGCTATACAAATAAAGACATACAATACAATACTACAGTATGCCTCTGTATTATAGAACACATTTTTGCTGACTACATTGAGTGGTAATGAGTCCAGGCCAGTGTTTCCAAAGCATCTCCTCCGAGACACCGGCCGCACCAGGTTTCTGAGGTAACCACCCAACATTCTAGTTAATAGGTGCATTCCCCTGTGAGCAAGTGCCTTGGTTATCTGTAAAACCTGGTGTGGTTGGGGGTCCTTGGGGGAACCACTGGTCTAGGTATAAGCAAGCTGAATACATTAGGTATATAGTAGTAGTAGTCATATGCCCTGGAGTTACAATAAATCAAAATACATCCAGTCAGATAACACGTAACACTTGCCCCACCATTTCGTGTTTGTTTCATCATTTAAGATGAGTTTAATACTGTAGTTCTGCAGGTTTATATCCAAAAGCCTAACTGCAAAAAGCGCTATAACAAATTGGATGGAACAGTTAGGGCAGTGTTTGTTTAACCTTTCGGGGGGGGGGGGGAGGAATTCTATAATTATATGGTGAAATTCTGAGGAACCCCCACCCTCTCTAATAGCGCGTCTGAGATCAGATGCATTGTAAGGAAGCCCAACCATCTCTAATAGGGAGTCTGAGATCAGATGCATTGCAAGGAACCCCAACCCTCTCAAATAGTGCGTCTGAGATCAGATGCATTGCAAAGAACACCAACCCTCTGTACTGCACCGACACACTTTATTCGAGCAAATACCCAGTATGTACCTGGCAGATACCTGGAATGCGCCGCTCCTCACCTCTGACAAGCCCCGTTGCGTTTGCCTTCCCAGCCTGGGTTCATGCCTGGCTGACGGGCGGCTGATCTGTTAAATGATAATGATTAGGATTTAATAGGCTGCAATGCTTCGCGTGTCTACCAGATGGCATAAATTCATGAATTGTAATGCAGTATATATATATATACTGTGCAGTATTGCAGCCAGCGGGAATAAAATGCTTCAATCCCTGCCTGGAAAATAACCCAATGCACTCGGGCAGAAAACAGTCACAAACCTCAATACACCCGGGTATACCCGAATTCGTGGGACTAGCCGAGCTCGAATAAAGTGTGTCGCCAGTGTAATAGCGCGTCTGATATCAGAGACATTGTAATGAACTCCAACCCTCTCTAATAGTGCATCAGAGATCAGATGCATTGTAACGAACACCAACACTCTGTAATAGCGCTTCTGAGATCAGATGCATTGTAAGGAACCCCAACCCCCTCTAGTAGCGCGTCCGAGATCAAATGCACTGTAAGCAACATCAACCCTCTCTAATAGCGCGTCTGAGATCAGATGTATTGTAATGAACCCCAACCCTCTCTAATAGCGCGTCTGAGATCAGATGCATTGTAATGAACCCCATCCCTCTCTAGTAGCGTGCATGAGATCAGATGCATTGTAAGGAACCCCAACCCTCTCTAATAGCTCATTAGAGATCAGATACATTGTAAATTCTTCTGTATTTGGTCAAACGACCTGAAAATTGCAGGGAACCCTTGCTCGGGGACCTCAATAGTTCCTAGGAACCCCTGTTGGGATTAATTCGGTATTTCAGTAACTAGCAGGTTTGCCAAAATTTACAATGACAGCCATTGTGATTTATTCTACTTCCTTGTGTACCTGTTTAAACACTTATACTTCTGTATTTTTTCCATCCACTAACCTTCAGAAGATTCCTGGTCCATATAAACGTTTGTAACTATGATATACATCAAAGTTCTGGTCCTGTATTGATCTTGGAGGACTCTAGATTAGTTGCAGGCTGTGATAACTTTTAGGTGTCAGCACACTTGATGAAGAGACCTAGGAGACGTTGAAAGCTATAACTCCATTTATGCAGAAATATAATGTTGGTCTCCTAAAACATTCTAGAGAATTATACCAGTCAATAATCTGATCTGTTATCACCAAAATGTCTCATTACATTGTGTCCCTGTTCCTTCTATCTGGTATTATTGATGTTACAAAGGATTTATTAGAAGAAGCAATAAGAGGACATCTATGATCTCTCTGAAAGATTACAGTTTCTAAGGATAAGGGTAGCTCAATAGAAATATGTTTCAGAATAAATGCTGGTCCTTGGTAAGCAAGCTTCGCTCCTGTGATAAAAGACTGGCTAACAGTGTTTTAATTGAAACTTTTAATCTAGATATTGTCTAAACCTCAGTTAAATGTTGCCTTCTTGCTTCCATTCACATTTTCTTAATCATCATCTTGATGTTGAATACTGGTGCACTTTCTGTCTCATTATGCTAAAGAAAGACAGAGAGGGCTATTAACACGCTGAGCAGCCTACGAGATGTTCTGATACAGAATGTCATTCATTTTTATGAGTTGGCTGTCATTGTGTGCTGCAATAAAGTTATAATTCCTTGCTGACAGTGCGTGATCGCTACTGTCACTGCACAATCCTTATTCAAATTTTAATAATTATAAATCAAAGGAAAGCAAAATATGCTTTTAATGGAAGGGTGGCATCAAAAAAGTAAAGAAGTGGAAAGTGGCAAAACAAAGAGGAAAGTACTTTTTTCCCTCCCCAAATCATTCTAATAACTAGAATTTACATTAAAAAAAAAAATCTAATTTCACTTGTATACAAATGTAGTATTTTTTTATTTCGCTCAATGGTAAATGTCATAAAGATGAACCTATATAATTAAATTCCATTTAGAACAGCCATGCTCGCACTCTTCATGACACTTTTACACCCTATCATACTCACTGTTTTCTCTCACAGACTACATACCACCACTAAAGTATATTATTGCCATTATTTTCCCTTGACAAAGCGCGTAACCGCGAAACGTATGTCGGGACATACGTCTTCAGTCAGAGTTTCGGCTCCCACCTGCAGCCCCTCCTCTTCAGCCGCCTCTATCCTATTCTGGAGGTGCACTTTTAAGTACGTTATAGACATCTGTTGTAGTGTGGCCATGGAAGGGGGGAGTTTTATTTTAGAAGTTCCTTTCCTTCCATTTGGCTCAATGGTGCTTTCGCTCACTCCTCACTGATTTTGCTATATCCTGGTAGCGTACCTTAGGGGCTCCCTGCCATCCGTCCCTACCCTTCCCTGTTACCCATCATTACAGGGCTTAGGTACCTATGGTCATACGTCAAGTGCCTCATTTTGGCACCGTAGGGAATCTGCTAATCTATCACATTGCAATATATAGGATTTAATACTAAACAGTGAGCCATTCTTCTGCCGTCTTTTGATTATCAGAGCTAGTATCTTATACTTCAAACTGTTGCTAATAAGCGTTATTGGTTTATCAACTGTGTAGCATATACCATCAGACTCACAAATCTGTGATTATTGGTGCAATGACTCTTGATAACCTGCTGCAGAAAACCACATAGCCATTTTTTTCACCCACACTATGTGATCATATCAACACTTATTGTGTTCACTTACAGTATATTATTCCCACTATGGCTGTATACTAAATCTTTGACTGATTGTACGTGTGCAGCGAGCCTCACCTCTGTTATGCAGACACTGGTTTAGCTGCCCTGTGCTCTAACTACTGTATTATTATTATTATTACTGTATTGAAGCACTGGAACTCAACCTCATTTCCTTGTCACACGCATTGCCATGTCAGACCTCCGAATGATAATTATTCCTTCCCTCACTCAGGTGCTCACACTGAGGTTTAGTTATCCCAATTTGAGATGCTCCTTGCTATAGCTGTTAATATATATTCCACTTATCAGCTGCCATATTCATAGACTGCTGCTCACCAGCGCGGGCGTTGTTTTTAACATATTATTACCCCATTTATTTTAGTTTGCTTAGTACCACTAACATTTGTTTTTATATTCTCTTGGTTCAATTCCACATTGTATCTGTTTGAGGTTCTCTCTTCCAGTAGAGTATCAATTATATCAAGCTCCAAGCACTAGGCTACTGCACATTCATTGACCAATTGATTTAAATGTTTTTAGTGCATACAAGTTGGGGTCTTCTTGTATTTCTCCCTTTACCTGGAGGTGGGAGACACTTGTCCCTTGTTTGTCCTAATTTGCATATATGATTTTCTGAAATCCATGCTAAGTACAGTAGCAGTTTATACTTATTCTAATTTAAAAATGACTAGATACAAACAAAACATATAGAAGAGATGCCATCTTTGCTGTTTATTTACCTATTTTGACTTCTCTACATACAGATGTAGTGCACTTAATTTTACCTACTGATAATGCAGAATATCACTGCGTTTCCATAGGATTTAATGGAAATAAGAACGCATATTCACCATAACACGCCAGTGGAAGCAATAACCCTGGCTACATGTATATGCATGTTTCCTAACCTTTCATTGATGGCTGTTCTTCAAGTACTTTATTTTCTAATAATGTCATGTCAAAGCTAGATTGGTACAGGAGAAGTGCAGATCCTTGCTGGTTGTAATACCTTTCAACGAACCAACATGAGAGTTTTTCATAGATGAAATGTAATTTCCGGAGCTTCCAAAATTTCATAGGCCTCCTTTTTATAAGAGGTTTTGAAAGCTCTGTGCATTATAGTTTAATCTATGGAGAGCTTGTGTGTTGATCCATTCAAAGGTATCACAAGTCCCACCTACAACAAATCTATAGCAATGTCACAATAATCTGGATGAGACATTCTACAAACTAATATTTTGTTACATTTCCTATCGCAAGTGATGGACAGCATCAGTAATAGCTTCATTGAAGCATATACATTGCATGTTGTTTGAGTGTTTGCCACTCTCTTTCCGCTATATACAGTATAATATATCACATTTCTCCAGCAAATAATTCTCTAAGGCATAACATCCTAATTTGGTTCACCAATATTAGATTATAAAGTCATCTAAGACCATTTAAGCCATCCCAAGGAAGCCTCATCTGTTGCTTTTGTCATTAGTCACAGATTGATCGAATAAGCATCATCTAATTTGCAAGCAGCATGTAAACTCTATGGGGCTTATTCTAGAAGCTCTGAAGTGGTCAGTGCCGAACCGTGCGGTTTGGCATGGTCAGAAGTAGCGGAATGAAATGTGAGGAAAAAAACCCTATTCTCTATTGCAAATCGCATCTTCTAAAGCAGCGGAGCGCAAAGTGGGGGGCACGAGATTTTCAGGGGGGGGGGGGGGAGGGCGCGGCTGTTACAGAGGTCCAGCGCTTCCCCGAAGGCATTTAAAATAAATGCTGGGGATCGCGCAAGTCCTCTGTAACTTTTCACTTACTTGGAGTTCTAGCGACGCGTCTCCATGGCAACTGGCGTCAAATGATGCTGCGGGGTCATGTGGCATGTTTGAGTACCCCTGTTCTAAACCACTTCTATAATAAGTGTAAATTATATATATATTATTATTATTATTATTATATTATTATTATTATTATATATATAATCACCTTTTTATTTGTGATTTGCACTAAATATATATATATATATATATATATATATATATATATATATATATACACACACACACACACAAAATATATATTAGCACAGAAACCAGAAAAAAGTGTCAAATGATGAATATAATGTGCTCAACCACAATACAGTATATAATAATAAATCCTAGTAACCAAAGATAAATATCCCAATCAATACTTGGTGGGATAAATTAGCCAATATAGATGTAAAACAGAATTAGGAGTCTGTTGATAGGAGAAATTGCAGCCTCTAAATTGCACAAACCAAATCCAATTAGTAAATGTGAACAAAAAAGAAAAATAGAGGCACTTTTCTCCAGTTATAAATAGATCAGAATGTATTAAGCTAATGCATGTTAAACATTGCCAGTATATTTAAAAACAACAACATTAAAATGAATGTGAGTCACAATTGCTAAAATGGCACAATCCATTAATAAGTGGAATAATATATAAAATGATCAGGTCCTGTTGGAGATAAGTAATAGAGTAGAATTGAACCCACTGTGCTGTGCAGCTGTTACATGCACAATCCGGTTTAGTATACAGGCATACCCCGGTTTAAGGACACTCACTTTAAGGACACTCGCGAGTAAGGACATATCGCCCAATAGGCAAACGGCAGCTCGCGCATGCACCTGTCAGCACGTCCTGAACAGCAATACCAGCTCCCTACCTGTACCGAAGCTGTGCGCAAGCGGGGAGACTATAGAGCCTGTTACACATGCGTTATTTACATCAGTTATGCACGTATATGATGATTGCAGTACAGTACATGCATCAATAAGTGGAAAAAAGGTAGTGCTTCACTTTAACTACATTTTCGCTTTACATACATGCTCCGGTCCCATTACGTACGTTAATGCGGGGTATGCCTGTATAATCATACAGTAATAAGGATATAACAGTTCAATAGAAGGGGAAAGATGCAGGGGATGCGTCCCGCGAGATTTTCTCTCTACCCCGAAGTTGCAATCCCAAATGTGATGTGCTCCAGCTAAATATCTTTTCTCCGGATGATGTCAAAGTAAAAGCTCTTAAATGTGGACTCTTCTTGTTGGGACGCGGTATGGAAAATAGATTACTTTTCCAACCTCGATCCTATGTGGAATCCACCCACCGTTGAAAAATCTTCTCGTAAAGACGAAGTAATAATAACATAAAAAGAGAATACAGAAGAGATAAAGGGGGGCGGAGAGGAGAAAGGAAAATTAAGCATACTTGAATTAGGATGTCTTCAGTTGGAAATTTAAGGCTGGTATAGTTACAGGCTATCAGGGCTGCAACAGGGGGGGACAAAAGGTACTGGCGTCCCGGGCCCCGTGAGTCAGGCCCAGAACCCAGCTTCCCCCGCGCGTGCCTCCTGCCCCAGCCCGCCAGTCTGGGCCCCCCCCCAAGCCGCCCACCTCCCGCGCGCCACCCGAACCCACTGCCGCGGGGATATTGGGGGCAGGAGGGGGAAGCGTCTGGCGGCAAGGAAGCAGGAAGCAGGCTATGGAGGTTTTTACTTGACAGTCTTTTTAAAACGTTAAAGGTTCGACAATTTGTTGCAAAAGGTTTGTGTGTGTCTCCAATCCCATTATATTCCCTAAAGGCAGATAAGTCTTGGTGAAAACTTTTCTGGTTACAAATCTGTATCAGATGTAAAAACCCTGATTATTAGAGTCTATTCCCTTCCCAGTGACTATTTCTAGTGTAACAAGTATTGGGCACATTTAAGAAAAGCTCCTCCTTCATTTCTTTTGTTTTTGTTCTGACAAACTGGGTGAACTTTGGAGTTTGTGAACTCAAATACCTGCAAACCTATGTGAATATTTCCCAAAAATAAAATGTGAAAAATCCTGCAAACGTTGGCCCTTTTATATAATAAAAAGAACTAAATACAAAACCAACCACATGCCAGCAAAACAACATTTTTTTTAGAACAAGCAAAAACACCAGTTAAATTTCCCACCCATATAAATCTACAAATGATGAATTTTGGCATTTTGTGCCTTGTATGCATACTAAAGTACATAAGAAAACAGGATCTTAGAATTACCTTATTAATCACGCACATGAGAGCTAACAGATTGTCATATTTATTTCAGTCTAGCATCCGTGTGGAGTTCATATTCTGATTCACTCAAATATGCAGACCATGGAGCCTGCCATTTATCTCCCATTCAGGGTGCTCAACTGCAGTAATGAAGAATAATGATATACTATAAAGTAATAGAAGTTACAATTGTGTTCTCTGGCTTTGCTATCCATAGTGTTCTTTGAAAACAAGTGTTATGCTCGTCTTAAAATCGACTCATTTAAAAGATATAGTTTCGATTTCCACAGACTGTACATAAAAATGACAGGAACGCGTGGGTCTTTTGGTAGAAATCGGATACGTGCTGCAATAAATCCCCGAGATAAATACCATCCCAATACACGATAACACACATGGGTGTCCTTATAATGTAATACACTGAGAGACAGACAGAACCCCTGTAGATAGCACTCTGATCCGGTGTGAGATGGTGATTGACTTAAAATATCTTTATTAATAACAACGACATTAAAATATTGGGGTTTAAAACAATAATTAAATAATACCAAGTGTTGCTAGCTCTTGGAATAAGTTGTTCCAGAGGAGTGTACAATTAATGGTTAATATCCAGTGTTGGGATAATCACTGGCCCTAGTGTTCCTCATATAGAGTGAATGAACTAGAGATAGTTGTACAGCCTTTAGTACATTATTGATTTGGGTAGTTCAAATCTGTGTTGATGTGCATCTAATGGTGTTCACTGTCACCAGCATTGGAGCTGGTGATGCGTGAGTGCAAGGTGGTATACTTTAAACACGTTTGAACCCCAGGTGTGTGGTAACAGATCTCGAGTTAACAATAGTATTCATGGATTAATTACTGGTAAATATTGTAGCGCTGCTGAAACTCCTGTATGATCAGATACTGAGTTACCAGCTAAGTACTGCTCCTTGTAGGGTTAATGAACCGGTCATCTGTGAAAGACCTTTCCCTAATTGGTGCAGTACTCCTCACATATGGTAATGTTCTGGCACTCCAGAGGTGAATTGCTGGATGGGGTGCCGTTTTGCTCACTAAATTGTGTCCTATAAGCTATATGCTGTGGTAGGATATTAGCATTCAGGCTTCCCTAATTGTAACAATGATAGACTGCCAGATAAACTTTGTGCCGTTCTTGTAAGTTGACTCTTAAGACCGTCAGGTCTATAAACAGCCCATAAATGTGCAGGAGCAGAGCCACGCGGACTTCCTAAGTAACACAGAGTCAGCGTCCGTGAACTAGGGCTCCGCGCGTGCACGTGGTCACGTGGTGCCGACGCGTGCGTTTCGCGAGTGCTTTGTCAAGGCTATAGTAATCAGCTGACTAGAGCCCTAGTTCACGGACGCTGACTCAGTGTTACTTAGGAAGTTATTAATAAAGATATTTTAAGTCAATCACCATCTCACACCGGATCAGAGTGCTATCTACAGGGGTTCTGTCTGTCTCTCAGTGTATTACTTTACATGCCCCTTGCAGCACCATTTCCTCTGTTCATTAATACAGTAAGCTGCAGCGGGGGTAAATCATAAGTATATAAGCATATCCTTATAATGTCTTGGGGAAAGTCAATCATTGTTTTCTTCATCACGTGCACAACTCAGATTGTCATGCTGTCACTGGGCTGCACTGTCCATCAGTGAATTAGAAATAGTATTAGGCCCGGGCCATAGAGGGGGGGAGCCGTGCTGCACAGCGCTGACGCTGAGGCTCGCCTGCTGAAGCTGTGCGATTCCATGCACATACAGGCGAGCCAGCGGGCGCGATAGGGATGCGGGGGGAGGTGGTGGGAGGCGGGGCAGTGACGTCGCTGGGCCAATCGCCCGCGACGCACTGATGTCAACGTCACGGCGCCGATGTCACGGCTCCGTGACGTTGACGCAGCTTCGCGCTGATTGGATGTTTTCAGCCGACAGCGTGCTGAAAAACAGCTTGGTGCTCGGCTGAAAACTCCATCTCGTCAGCACGCCTGCGGACGCTCGCGTGAGCCCCCTCTCAAGGCATCCTCATTGAGGATGCAGGGGCACAGCGCGGAGCGTCCGCACGCCTCAGCGCGGCCTGACCGTCTATGGACTCGGCCTTAGAAAAGACAGGAAAGCTTTTAAAGAGGCAATCTGAGGTGACTGATTTTTTTGGCAATTTTTTTTTATAGGGTTGAAACAGGGAGTTTCTGGAGCTGAACCCCGTTCTTTACAGATCCGGGGACCCCCTGCTTCTGGAGATACTTACCTGAGAATTAGGTGCCAGTAGCTGCTCTCCTCGGCTACCAGAGTTCACAATATGTTACCTCTTCAGATATTTGCGGGCCAATAGGAAGCTGTGACGTCATCGGTGCGGCTTCCTAATGGCCCATGTGACGCGGGAGCTTCAAACTCGAAAGCCCTGCTTTGCTGAGCCGGAGCAGCTTCCGGCACCTACTTCGGAGGTAAGTATGTCCGTAAGCAGGGGGACTCCGAGCTGAAATGAATGGGGCTTAGCTCCGGAGACCCCTTGCTTTAATCCTGAAAAAAAATAATCAAATTCGCTAAAAGAAACGCCCACTTGAATTGCCTCTTTATAGCAAAAGATCCCCCCACAAATAACTGTCTGAGCCCCCCACCTGTCTGAACTATCCTGTAGAACTGGAGACACCCCAGCTCAAGATATTCAATAGGGGAACTTTCATTGCTAAAAGGGAGTTCTGCCCGGCAGTTGCCAATCGATGCAGGAAGTGTCATGTAACACAGCAACAACTCCCTCACTGATTGGCTCGCTGGCAATGATGCAGGAGAGAGCCATGTGTGACACAGCAACACCTCCCTCACTGATTGGCTCGCTGGCAATGATGCGGGAGAGAGCCATGTGTGACACAGCAACACCTCCCTCACTGATTGGCTCGCTGGCAATGATGCAGGAGAGAGCCATGTTGATTTGTTTTATGACCAGGAATTCATGACTAAATTGCTCAAGGTGCAAGCTTCACAGTTTAAATTATTTAAAAAAAATTCTCCCCAGTGCAGGTAAGACAAAAAATGCACAAAAAAAAAAGAATATTTGGTATTAATGCAGGAAGATGCACAGAGGTCTCTGTAACTCTGGGAAGGTTAAAGTGACAAGAAAACTATTATTTCTGACCAATTTAAGTGCTCACTGCACAAACCTGAATCTCAATTAAACATCATTTAAGGCCGCCGAAGCGAACGTGGACGAGTTTATGAAAAAGAGCTCCGAAAACTAGAGGTGTTTGTTCATCTGTCGATTTGCTATAAAAATGTTATCTGGGGCTGAATTACAAGTGCAATGTGGGACCTTTCATTTCAATTTACGCTGAACCAACATGCAATTTTCGTGCTGTAATAAAGGAAGTCATATTGGCTGGAATTGGGGTTGGCTCGTTGATGTTGTGAAAAATAAATTAAATGTGGTTTTTATTTATTATTTTTCGGAACACAACAGACCTTCAGTCCATAAATCTATTGCAGTAACACAGCCACAGTCACTGATGGGGGATATAAAACATAGGACAAGGAAGGTCTAAGGCTGCGGCCATGGTGACCGTGTGCTCGCGTCCGTGTGCGTCCGTGTGCGTGCGTGTGACATCACCCGCTTTTTAGCACCAGCGATTTGAGGCGTGTCTGGGGGGCGTGGCCGTGACATCACGGAGCTGGTTCGCCCTCATTGGGTGAACCACTCACGTGACCTGGCCGTCGCCCCGTCATCAAAACACCATCTTACCTTGTTGTCAACATACTATATTGTCAACATACTAGGGAACAGGGAAATTATTCTTCTTATTTCAACAGACAACTTGCAATATTTTAGTGAAAATTAGTGGAGGCTTGTCCGCCAAGAGCGAAAAAAAATAATTCAATTCTTGCACGCAGCATACATTTCATTCAGCTTCATACAGACAAAATGGAGGCTCATTCTCAAGAGGGTGGCATCTTGCATTCACCCTAGACCACTCTTCCTTTGACCAATAGTCCAGGTATATCACAATATTCTCAGAATCAAATTGAACTGATTTCTCGCGCACTGCGCGCGCCCTTGTGCTGTTGCACGTACGGTCTATGGCTGCAATAATTGCCTTAAGGCATTGTGATCGTGCTGCGCACACATGCCTCCGCGCCGTCTATCCCGACCATGGCCGCAGTCGAAAGGAAACGTATTCCTTGTGTTCCATTCTCGGTTATGAGGTGCCGGTATCCTTCTGGTTTGTTTAAATCCCCTGAACACGTGGTCCGTGACACGGGAGAATTTAAACATGGCCGCCGGGATATCGGCACCCCATAACAGGGCCTCTAACTCGGGAAGCAGGGGGACCCCGGACCTGAAATCAAAGCGGTTCATCTCCGGAGTCCCCCTGCTACAATACTGTATTATTAAAATAAAAGTCCTACGATCGCAGGCGCGCAGGGAGAGTGACTGTTTCAGTCTATCTCTTACTGCGCATCTATTACAGGCAGGTGAAGCCAGGTAGGATTCACATGGCAGGGACCCCCGCTGTGTGAATCTGATGGGCCATTAGTCTGGCCGCTGGAATTTTCATGGCTTGCTAGAGGTTGCCGTGCAAAACACACACGGCAAGCGGTCGACAACCAGCAGTTGCACCTGTAGGTAATTGATACCTTTTTTTTATACTGAGTTTTTATAGTTATAGTTGTGTGGGGGTTGAATTCCCCTTTTGTGTAATGTTTCCATTATCTTTCTGGCCTCTGTGATAAGGACAGGGTGGAAGACCGACATTTTAATTTTTTTCAAATGTATCAACACCTTCAAAGGTTTACAACAAAAGACAGGGGTGCCGAATGCTACATCCAATTAACAAAACATATACGGTAATACGTATAAAGTGCAAATACTTCAATAATAATATTTTCTTGGTTATTCAGTTAAACCCTTTGGCCAAAGCATCATAAGCCTGCATGCCAACGTCAAGGCATAACCAAACTTTGCAGGTCCTAACACTACACTGTGAACCTTCCCTTTTACCTCTGTATGAGGGGAAACAACCTCAGTGGGTCCTGTCCATACAGCAAAATGAGAGAACCTCCCAAGTTAAAAAGGTGGGGAGGGGTGAGCTCCTTCAAAGGTTTTTAGCATTGTAACACTGCAATTCCAAATCTGGTGGCAGAGTTTAGGTCCTATGCAGTTAAGAGTTTCTGATCTCTACAGCCTGTAAATTATGATATCTTTCCCCTTCTTTTGTTGTCCAACTAGGGCAGGGGTGGCCAACTCCAGTCCTCAAGTGGTACCAACTGGTCACGGTTTCAAGATATCCGTGCTACAGCACAGGTGGCTTAATCAGTGACTTAGTCACATTCAGATTACCCCTGATGAAACTCTATGGGTGAAACACATAGGGCAACAACGTGTGAAGCTTTCCCGTACTGAGGAAACAACAGCTGGGATCCCTACTCTTATCTCCGTATGTTGTCGTCATTCCCGAAAGTGATGTCACGACTGTCTGGATCGGCGGAGAACCTCAGCGTCTTCAGCATTTCAAGCGCTCCATTTCTGTCCCTGGGTGGTCACCACACTTTCTCAGCTTGTGAGTGTATTACTTCTTAATTCCTATTTTGTGTAAAGCAATATTGCAGCATATTTGCTTTTCTCTTTTTATGTATTGGAAGTCCCTTTTATACGCTGAAGATGTCCAGTCTCCTCAAAGTTGGTTTAATTAACCGAACTGCTTGATTATCGTGCACTTCACGTGAGTGAGATACTACATAACCATCCTTAGTTATTAGACGTGATTTAAAACAGTGCTGCACTGTATAATTTTCTTGCGGTTTTCCATTCCATATATCCCTTGGAACATTTTGCGCTCCGGATTTTATTCTTCTCCATATTGGCAATAATGCAATAGTAATAGAAGGTGTTATCGGGAGTTACTGGACACAGCTGGTAGGTAGAATGCATCAGTTTTAGGACATCGTTTTGTTCATTGATGAAGGGCAGAATAGTAAATTGTGTCAATAATTCATGTGCAGGGTCCTCATTACCTTCTTTACTTATTTGCTTATCTGTCCTTATTTGTAGGTCATTCTGTTTATGTAATTGATGTCACTTTGTGCCACGCTGCGGAATATATTGGAGCTTTATAAATAAATGAATAATAATAATAGCATATTCTTGTATAGCGCTGCTAGTTGTACGCAGCGCACTACAGAGACATTTTGCAGGCACAGGTCACTGCCCAGTGGAGCTTACAATCTATTTTTTTTGGTGCCTGAGGCACAGGGAGATAAAGTGACTTGCCCAAGGTCACAAGGAGCCGACACCGGGAATTGAACCAGGTTCCCCTGCTCCAAACTCTCAGTGCCAGTCAGGGTCGTTACCCACTGAGCCGCTCCCTAATAAGGTAATACATATGCTCTCTGCTTTCGGGTAATATTCATACATTCCCCACAATTTGTAATAGCCAGCTGTACCTGTAACTACAGTACAACCTTAAAATGTTACATTTCATTCTATATTTTGGCTGATCAACTACAACATGTAATGCTTTGGTTGTGCATTTCCAGGCAGATTCCCAGTTATCAGGCTTTAATGAAAGCCTGAAAACGATCTACTCCGTTCGAACATGAGATGTCTTTGCTTGTCTTAAATCTATAGCTGCATAACGGCAGATATTTACAGGACCAAGTACCTACTAATTCCCCCTTTACTGTATTTAAATCTTTTAAGTTAATGAGTACAACAATTGTCCTCTGTCCATTGGATTTGATCAGTCTTCACATCCATTCTCCCATTCTTATGCATCATTTTACTAACTGCAACTAGTGTTCATAGTACTGGGGTTTTTGTTTTTTTTTGTAAAGAGGACACCTGACTAATGGTAAAGTTTCAGTAAAGCGGCCTTTGGGGGGAAATTATTCATGAACACAGTGAGCTGAAAACATCTGCAGGATAGAGTGATCGTGGCTGAAGTCCAGTGTTTGATACCCTAAGCTGTCATGAAATCATTGCATACTGTTTTTTATGCTCAAAGTCTTTTCTGTTTCAGCACTAACTCAATGTACAATGAAGCTACTGTACATTTCCAGATGAAGTTGGTGGCTCCTAATACATTGGGGAAATCAGACAGAAAATTTTTTGTCCTACATCTTCCGTTGCTGCTTTTGTGTACCGACAGTAAATTGCTGATATATACAGTGAAACACTGAGCACAACGTCACCCAGAAATTATGTTTGGGAACAGGAATGCCTTCTATTTTGATGCTGGCAAGATTAAAGATTATGACACTGGTTATTCAGAGAATTGCATTGCTCTCTTAGGTTTTGTAAATCTGGCTTGGGAATATTTTTGCAGTTTTCTACTTGAGGAAATCGCATCCAAAACCGGCATTTTTTTCTTGTCGTTTTCAATTCATTTTTTAAAAATGTTTTTTTTTGCAGCGTGTGGCTGTTTTTACTGCATGGCCAAACTCTGTTTATAAATAGGAACTTGGATACATTCTAGACTTTTCACTGACTCTACACTTGAAGAAGAAACCCATGGATTTCAAAAACGCTACTATAATGTAATGTGCTTATAACTCTAATGTTAATGCTAAAAGGTATCGCAACAACAAACAAATAGCTTTTTTTCCAGGAAAAATACGACTAGTCTTTTTCACAGAAGTCTTTATTGAGAAGATCCTTTTTCTGAGCGGAATCAGCACCATATAATTAGTACCCATATTACACGCTCATGCAAGGGGTGCAATGGTGACACAAAGAAACAGTGACAAGACTCTTTTGAAAGATTACTGTATTAATGTTACTTTAAGACCAAGACACCCAGGTTGGGAGCTATATGAATAGCGCTGTATAAGGCCAATCACAAAATATTGATACCATTTGTGATGGAATACTCCTTTTTTTTTAATACCCATTATTTTTTACAATATAGGTCCCCTTCAGCTCCCAGGGATGCCCCAGTTCCCAAGATATTTACAGGTGAAGTTCCCAAATTTAAATCTCCATCTAAGGGGGGGAGGGGGTGTAAATGGCTGCTGATCTCGGACCAATAGGAAGCCACAACATCGGTGGTTGTGGTTTCTTATTGAACAGCCATTTTAAATCCCCTTCAAAGCCCAGAAAGCAATGCTAGTAACTTCATTGATAAGTATCAAAAGAACCAAAAGCTGAAAATAGTAAGGTTCAGCTCCGTAGGTGACAATCCTGGAACAAAAAGAGGGGAATTAAAGGGGATAGCTGCTTTAATATAGGAGAGTTTAACAAGTGCCTATTGTGGAACTATTATAACTATAGTTAAAAGCTTCTGCTGTCCATAATATAACACCTTTCCGCTTTATTCTTCTGCACATTGGCAATTTGATTTGTGCACCCATTTATTTTACATTAAAAAGTTTAAACCATCTCCCAGTGAAGTTAAAGCTGTGCCACTGGTTTTACTGCATGCAGTGGTTAACATAAATGTATCTAAAAGCTTTGGCCTTTAAACTGCGAAGGGGAAGTGAGCCACTAAAAATGTCAGCAGATAATATATTCCTTTGTGTTCCATTTTCTGTGACACTTTTAAAGGGGGTTGCATAATCTCATACATATTCAGTTTAAGATACAAAAAGTTAACTTAATGTTATTTTAAGCAGAGAGTTGCACAACTAGGTACAAAAAAAAGACTAGTGAAATCCTATTACAAGAACAGCAAAACGATGATAGCTGTCTCGGTTGTCTCTCTATTCCTGACCTATAATTGAAAGATTGAAGATGCATAGTTCTTCTGAGAAATCAAAAGGCTGATTCACTTATCTTCAAGTGAAAAAGCTTTCTCAAGCATTACGGGATATTATGGAGCACAATGTTGTCACTCTTGGAAATTCATAAGCTAGGTAAAATGTTCGATATGGATTGATGGTGCAGAGATGACCAGCTGTGCTTAAGTTAAAGGTGAAAGGCCTCCAGATATTACCTGCAAGAATCCCTTAGGATGCTTTTGTAGAACCGATGTGTCTGACCTTAGGAATGCTCATCTTGCTGTATCAAGATTCGCTGCTCTTTTGAAAAAAAATAATGCCATTTTGCAGAGTTCAGTAGTTTATAGAAAAGGTGCGAAAGAGCAGAGTCTGTTCTTGTTTCTCTTGTTTCCTTTCAAGGGTTGCGTCTTAGTCCCATCTTTGGTTGATGCTGCCAAAAGCCACCTATGGTGTGTGAACATTTGAATCCTCTACACTGTAAATCACAGCAAATTCAGAAGAAAAAAAAAGAAGTCACAGCTAGCTTTACTGCTACTTAAAAACGAGGCTTCACGTTTACAGTTCACAATGTTGATTTGATACTGTAACATTATGCTGTATGCATTAAGCCAGTGACATGACTGCATTAAAAAGATAAATACTTATAACTGTAGTGAGATAAAAAAAATTGCCTAGTTAGTAATGGCAACATCTGTGAACTGGGAAGACCTCATTTGATTCCAAGTCAGCTCTGTGTGAACTTTGGCAAATTCTAGCATCCCAGGCACCAACAAATGATATTGAAAGGTCTTTAGGATATATATATATATTACCGTAAATGCAAATATAGGATAAGTATCTGTCGTCTAAATTTAACTTTATTAGCTTTATGAGAGCTTTTTGCAGGTACAGTAGTGTTATCACCCACAGAAGGATATCTTGCTAAAGACATGCTGAGAAATCCTATGTATGTGTTCTACGGCAACTCGGACAGCAATAGGTTTATTAAAGAAGGGGTCAAATGTACATAACTTTGGCCTAACCCAGGGGTGCTCAACTCCAGTCCTCAAGACCCACCAAAAGTTCAAGTTTTCAGGATATCCCTGCTACAGCACAGGTGTCTCTGTCTCTGACTGAACCTCCGATTGAGCCGTATGTGCTGAAGCAGGGATATCCTGAAAACCTCAACTTTTGGTGGGGCTTGAGGCCTAGGGTTGAGCACCCCTGGCCTAACCTATCCCTTTGATTTGAATAGGGTCAAGATGAATTTGAGGGCTCATCCTATGGCTATAATGGAGGAGGGCAGGGCGGTGACTTCACCTGTCCTGGATAAGCAAGTGGTACTAGAGGTGGAGGGAAATTTAAAGGCAACGGGTGGATGTGCTTTCACCAACACACTCATGTCCTAATTTACATAGTTCTTATAGTCCGGCGTATAAACCATCACTGGTCCCCTGCCGTCCGGGGATTCCAAGGTCCTGCATGCTTTCCATTGGTGACCCCAGTCGTTTATTTTGTGTCAATACAGGCCCCCAAAAAATGACAAGTATCTCCAGAACCAGAGGTTGGCTTGGGTGTGGTTGCAGTTCACATGGAACCACCTATGAGGTCCCGAGGGGAACACATGGTTCAGGTCAGAGTTAAAAAAAGAAATAATAAAAACTCAATGAGCAACCGGAATTTACGATTTAAGCGAGGCTACTTCTTAAAGAGCGTGTGAATGAGGCAGAGTAATACATAAGTTAATTAAAGTTTATTTGATGACACATGCTTTCTGGACTATTACAAAAAAAGTTTATTATAATTTACATTTTATTTGTAAGAATGGCTTACCCTGATCCCCAAACTGCAATACACACTCCATCCCAGCCATGTGTCATCATAGCCCTACATCCCTATTTGTTGTATTTTATCAAGACATAGCATGTCATACTGTACAACTCAAAGAAAAATCACACAGTTATATTGTTTTTTGCTTGCTTGGTTATGTCAGATGACCTGTCTGGGACAACTAAAAATATCATTAATAAAATACCACTCTGTATTTTTGGCAAGGTTTACAGTATATTGCTGATGTAAGGATTACTTCTGAAGTGCCGCCAACATAGGCTAGCTAATATATCCATCTTTTTGATTAAGATGAGTAGAAATGGGCAAGTTATTTGTCAACATTCAAATTTGCTGAAAATATGGGGGTTACCCACAAAAGGGAATGTTCGCGGATTGATGAAACATTTTTATGGATTCACCTATCTTCAAAAGAGTCTTTAAACGTCTGCACGAATGTATGGAATTCAATTAGTTAATGACATTTGATCTTATTTAATAATAGGTCTCGGTTTTTATTCCACGAACCAACCTTTTCACACCATTATTAACCAAGGACCAAATAAGGGAGTGAAGGAGTTAACTCACTCCCTCTGCAAGGATAAGGAAACTACAGACTGGTGTCGGGTTTCCTGCCTGAGCTGCTTTTGAATTAGCTCCTGATCGAACAGGGTTTAAAAGGCAGGAAGTAACTGCCTGACAGAGTCCCTGAGAGTTCCAGTTCCTGCTCTGCAAGAGAGTCGGGTCACAGAGGATTGCCTGTGGCCTAGCTGGGATTCACACCCAGCACCAACCGAGCTCCAGCCCGCTGGGACCCAGGCTTCTTGTTCACCAGAAGGATTGGCCTGGGAACAGTAGGGACCCCAAAGCCCCGCACCCCAGAGAAGTTTGCACAGAAATAGGGCAGGAGTGAACCTGAGAGACTTTCTGGGAGCAGCAGGACTGCAATGCCTGCATCTGACGTTCACCTGGAGAAACCGGAGATGCCGGACCAGCACACTCAGAGAAGGAGTTTATATATTGTTCCCTGATATTGTTTTATATGTTTTGGAGCTGGTATCTGGGCTATCTTGCCAGCCAGGTAGCTAGGGCCTGTACTGTTTAGTAAGTCTCCAAAGGTGGAGTAGGCTTTCTTTTTAGGCTTTGTGTTTTGCCTTAAATGAACAGTGTCCACAATGTTTTGTTGTGTTTGTGGAGAAATAAACCACTCAACGTTTTGGTACAGTCTAAAATGTTCCTTTTTAGTTTTCGTTAGTCTGGTGCATTTCTCCCATGCATTAAAAACACTAGCTGGTCTGCGACAGAGCGGCCCTGTAGACGAGATCAGTAATTGAGTCTACACAATACATTTTAGACTGTACCAAAACGGTGAGTGGTTTATTTCTCCAGAAACACAATAAAACATTGTGGACACTGTTCATTTAATAGTCTAAATTATTGGTTCAGTGTATGGAATGCAGCAACTTATACAGTCCCCCCACCCCTTTTTTTTTCAGTAGTGCAGTAATAGAACTGAAAATTGCTGACCAATTTCTTGATCCTAATCAATAGCTACATAGGTTGTTATTAAATCTTTCATTGTAAATATTGCATATGTAACTAAATGAACTTGTCGTGGAAACTACCAAGTTTAAAGAACATGAAATCATATTAGTTGCTTTAAATCAGCACTCCAGGCAACAGTATGTGTTTAAAAAAATTAAAATAAATACGTTTGAAGCAAAGTGTCTCCGGAGCGAAACCACGTTGATTTCAGCTCCGGTGAGCCCCTGCTTCCCGAGATACAGACATCCGTAGGTGCTGCCGGTATCTCTATGCAGATTAAGGCTGCGCTTATAGTGCCGGCGACGGCAACGGGAAGTCGCGGCAAAACAAATGTATTGCCGCCGCGTGTGCTTATAGTAGAAGTGGCGCGACGGAGCGATGGCTTGGTTGCAATCGCTGGAAGTCAAGTCAATTTGATTTTTCCAGCGACCGCAGCGTGACGTCACTATAAGCGCAGCCTAAAGCTCCCGTGTCACGTGGGCCAATAGGAAGACACAAGGGATGATGTTGCGGCTTCCTATTGGCCAGCAGGATGCAGGATTTTTAAGCCATTAAATTGTGAACCCAGCCAGGGCTCCTACTGGCACCGCCTTGCAAGGTAAGTATCTGATGAAGCAGAGGTCCCAGAAGCTGAAATCAACACGGTTCAGCTCAGGAGACCCCCTGCTTCAAACATAAAAAGGAATGCCTCTTTAAGAGACTACATAGAGCCTTAAGAGAATCAAAAACAGCCTACACATATAGTTGTCTACATGAAGTCACAATTAAAGGAAACAGAGGGATAGTCTACAATATATAGTTACATTTGGTAATTTTGTAGTCTACAGTAGCAGCACCCACAGTAGTCAGTTTTTGTGTCTTTTAGTGGAGCATCATTTGGAATAAAATTAGTATTATTGAGTTATAGATGTATATTTCTTACTGTTTTTTGTGTGAAGGTTGACCGGGATATGTTTTGTTTGCATAGTCTACAGTGTATACCTATGAAACATAATGTTTATTGTGCTAAACCGTCTAAACCATGGGTGGCCAACTCTAGTCCTCAAGGGTGAACAACAGGTAAGTTTTCAGGATATCCCTGCTTCAGCACAGATGGCTCAATCAGTGGCTCAGTCAAAGACTGAGCCACTGATTGAGCCATCTGTGCTGAAGCAGGGATAACCTGAAAACCCAACCTGTTGGTGACCCTTGATTACCCTGGTCTAAAACGCAAACAGGGAGCAAGACAGGTCAAATTTACATTTAGAATATTTATTGTACATGTTAGGAAAAGTTTACAAAAAAAGATCTTCCAATTTACCGTGTAATCCTGCAATAATAACTCAGGCCAGGCTTTGGTTCCTTGTGCATGATTTTCATAGTAATTTATTCTCCATGCATAATAATGCTGCAGGTGGCATGCTAGAGACAAAGGATGTCTAACCCACACAGAGTAAATGTATGGCGTAGCCTGACTTTTTACTGATAAAGAATTTTATAAACTTCTTGATTATACACTTCCCCTGTAACATTGTGTTCTATAGACAAGGTGGGAGCTCAACTATTCTAAAAGGGCACATTTTATCCTGGATTAAGTAAATGACTGTATTTGTTCACAAGAGGAAGAATTGGGCACTTTATTAACATTTAAATAAAGTAACTATATAAAGAAATTCCTCGTTGTAGTAAACACATTTCCTATTGATCAGCAATCATGAAATAAGTGCTGCGTTTATTTTCTTTACTGTACTCACTGTCTAATGAATAATGTATTGAATTGAATAAAATATAACCTTTTATTTATATTAATTAAAAATGGTGGAAATAGGATTGGCAATAATAAATCCATGACCAGTCCCAATAGACAACACACTAATTATAAACACACAAAAATAGCAGTATGGAACTGAATTAATTATAGTCCCTAGTGGATAACATATATTGAAAAACTATAGAGAGTCTATAGGAACATAAACCTATTGGTAATGTATAGACTTGTAGTAAATACCTGTCTAAAGACTCTCGTTCAATATATTTTTTTATCTAAAACCCCAGGTCAATAATACAGGTAGTCCTCGTTATCCAACGTTTCACTTTACAACGAATGGCATATCCAACGCTTTACAATGCAACCTTAGGGGCCATTTTTCGACGCCGGAATGCGTTATCCAGCGCCTGAATGCGTTATCCAACGCTCACCACCACTGATTAACATGGGACTCACTTTACAACGGTTTCACCATCCAACGCTACTTCCAGAACGGATTTCGTTGGATAACCGAGGACCGCCTGTAGACCTTGAGCACTATGTCCCTTTGTAGAGACAAACTAATAGGGTAACAGATAAAAAAAATTCTAAAAAAAACTGCATAAAAACACACATGGAGCGTATCCACAGTCTGGGTAATAATAACTGTGAGGTCACCATTAACCAGTTATTAAGCTAACTCCATTGATCATAGCAGCATGCAAAGATCAAAACCCATTAACGAGTTTATTCAATACTACTGAAGGTATTCAGGATCTGGTGAACCAGGCGTATATTGAAAACCTGAAAGTGTAACTCCATTGTTCCCTTTTTCTAATAACCTCCCTTAGTTTGAAAGTATCGTGCATTTTATCTCTTTGATCATATTGATATATTTTATATTGAAATTAACTGAAATTAATACAGTTCAGCATCGGAGACCCCCCCCCCCCCTTATTACAAAACCGTAATAAAAAAATATGAACCTTTTTCTTTGACATGTTTTGCTGCTTTCATGTACACAAAACAAGATCTCTCCCATATGGGCTCACAATCCTTGACTTATATTCCCTTTATATATCATTTAATACAATCACTCCACACACTTCCAGAGCTTTAGATTGTGTGAGACAAGTCGAGATATTTTTAGACGCACAATAAAATACAGCACAACACACGCAAAAAAGGGAAATATATGTAACAAAAACACCAAAACAATAATAGGTTCCTAAGCCAGATAGAAAGAGTTTAAAATAGTCACAAGCATGATTGATATTACATCGGAGAACATGACAATGGCCACTTGTGATATCTAAGCCATTAGTATACAATCAAAGCATTAGGTGACAAATGGATCAGACACAGTTGCAGTCACAGACATAGGACAGAAAGAGCAAATGTTATCAGTATTTTGTGCTGCACTGTTGGAAGAACTGAAAGATAATGTACAATTCAACTATGGTCCACGATTTCCATATACTCAGTGGTAATGCATTTGTTGCCAGTGGTTTTCATGCATATATTTATTCTTACACATCTTTAAAAGTACATTATGGTAATGAAAGTTGAAATGTCCTTACGCTATGTACAGTCTGTCCCTGGGTTTTCATAGCAAATAGAATAACACATTTTTATCATGTCTACCTAGTTCCAGGCAAAGACATTTTTTTATTAAGCCGTTGAGAACAAAATCAACATGCCTGAGTTTGGTGCAACTAGTAGAAAACAATATAATAAGGCAGTACCCAGTGATACCAGTGATAATTAAAGTGAAGTTTGAGTCAAATACAAGTGCAATCTAATCACAACAAATCTGTGATGTGAGATCAAGTAATACATGATAGCCATTGGTTGCAGCTCAAACCCTCTGGGGATTGCTTTTCCAATCCTGTGTTCCCAGTTTTCCAGGTCTTGGGGAGCGCATGTACTGTATATATGAAAATACAAAAGAACACGCAATAGTGCAATAAGTTTGTGGCAGTGTATGGACTCGGTCTTTGAATCTACCGGGGGTCTACTCACATATTTCCCTTCCTTTTAGGCATATCCTAAATCAGTGGCAATGGTGTATCGTTCTGTATCCCTGTATGTCTTGGTATGGGACGACCTACGTGAATAAGGTAAAAAACCAATAGTGCAGACTGATATAAAGATGTTAGCAATAAATGAATAAAAGTGATACACTCACGTGTCAGATAGTTAAAAGCATTATGGATATAACAGAGTGCAGCAGGATCCACATGTGAGTGTATCACTTTTATTCATTTATTGATAACATCTTTATATCAGTGTAGACACTATTGTTTTTTTAACCTTATTCACGGAGGTCATCCCATACATACAGGGGTACAGAACGACACACCATTGCCACTGATTAAGGATATGTATAAAAGGAAGGGAAATATGTGAGTAGACCCCCTGTGGATTCAAAGACCGAGTCCATACACTGCCACAAACATATTGCACTATTGTGTGTTCTTTTGTATTTTCATATATACCTGCGCTCCCCCTGGATAACTGAGTAATAAGACTTGCAATGTTAAGCAGGTGACAACTATCAACAATGATCATGGGATTGTTAATAATCAGTCAATATGTTCAGCCTTCTAACTGTTCAGTACTTTCAGCTCTATAATTATAGTATTGCCACAGTGTAGCCATTCAACAATTTTATAATTAGTGAGTAATTAACTATAGCATCTGTTGATAGATGGCAGACGTACTGTGTGTGTGTATAGGGTACTAGCATAAGTACCAACCTTTATGCAACTCGCTGAAATCATTATCATAGTTACATAGTAGATGAGATTGAAAAAAGACATAGGGGCCTATGCAATAAGCCTCGATAACCAACGTATCGAGGCTTTTGAGCTGTTTTCGAAAGGTAGCGATTCAGAAAGCCTTGATAAGTTGTTAATTCGTGCGGCGAAAGCATTTTATCGCGATTTCTGGCCAAACATATCGCGTGGTTGCCGGCGAGAAGCCCCAAATCGCAATTTTGATAAAATCACGCAAGTCTAGAAGCCTCGATTATCTTATCAAGGCTCTTGAATTGCGATTTGATCAAAGATTCTTCTCGCCAGAAAAAGCTGGCGTGAATCTGATGAGAAGGGTTGTGAGAGAGGCACTTAGAAAAAAAATGAATTTTCCTGCATCGGATTGATGCCGGGAGTCACCGGAGCTGATACACGTTAATACCAGCACGAGAGACCCCCCGGCATCAGTACGATGCAGGTAAATGCATTTACATGCAGCTTCATTACCTTCGCATCTCCTTGTGCTTCACCTATTCCCAGACCTGCGTTATTAACATTATTGTCAAATGTCAGAGTGGTTGCACGGCATAAAAGGATTCTGGGTAGTGATGTGCAAATAGTAAACCGAGCATTTATTTGAGTGCTGAATTCCACAACTTCTACTGCTAAGGCTAGGACACGGAAGTATAGAATTTTATGTTACAGCAGCTTAATGTCACAGTGAGTCAATCCAAAATCTGGACTATTATTTATAGATGTTACTTTCAACTAAGTAACAGAAGGCTTTAACATGGCATACGTTTGAAACACAGGACATTTTTTTACTCTTGATATACAGGGACGTGAAGTCATTTCAGATTGAACAGATTTAAAGAAGCAATCCGCGGGGCACTTAAAAAAATAATAATGTTTTTGTTTTAATATACTGTATGCAACCTTTAATTGAAAACCAATTACCTAAGCTGCAGATTGATTAGTTCTCCCGTCATCGATCGGCAAAAATCCTGCTTCACAGGGTTCACTAAATGGCTGACTTTCAGTTTCAATCAAAACTTCAGTCAGTGTAACTCAGCAAGTACAATGTATACATTGTATACATTAGCTACAACGAAAGTAACATAATTTATTTGTTACAGCTTGCAGATCAAACTGCTGGGAATATTGGCAACAAATGATCACAAACAAGAAAGTGTAACAAATATCTTGCACTGCTGGGGAGGTGGGCTAAACCTGCTATAGAAATCAAAGGATGCTCAGTACAGGCAGTCCTCGGTTATCCAACGGAATCCGTTCTGGAAGTAGCGTTGGATAGTGAAGCCGTTGTAAAGTGAGTCCCATGTTAATCAGTGGCAGTGAGTGTCGGATAACGCATTCTGGTGTCGAAAAACGGCCCACAGGGTTGCATTGTAAAGCGTTGGATATGCCATTCATTGTAAAGTGAAACATTGGATAGCGAGGACTACCTGTATATTAAAACTCATTTAAAATGGCATTAAGAGTTGAATTTAAAAAAAAATAGCAGTAAGTATTATCTAATGTTATAGAACAGATTTATTTAAAAAAAAAAAATACACAGGTAGGATATTGCAGGGATTGCTCCTTTAAGGGGACAAGGAAATGATAACATACACGAAAGCAAATGAAATGTTCTGGCACTATATCTACAATTAGCAAATGCTACTTTGTGAAAGATTGAACATTTTCAATGAAATACAAATTGCAATTTTCTGCTCAACAACAACAAAAAATGCCGTCCTTCAAATGACTGGCTCTATGAAAACAACAGATTGAAATTGTGTTGCTTGGACGTTTTACAGCAAAAGTAATGACATATGTTCTTAAAATGTATTATCAAAGACTAAATAGAATATTTTTTTCTGTCTACTTAGAGGAAATGCACTAGTTCCTTTATCATTGATGCTGTGGTGCATATGCTTCGTATTTACCACAATATCCCCTACAAATTATGTTTTCTCATTACATTTTTGTGAAAGTTCACCTGGCTCCAGAATGCAATGTTTTCGCCAGATTACCACAAAATGTTGCGAATTTCTCCCGTGGGTTAAACTGCGATCTAAAGGGTAATGGAATTGCAGGTCACATGACCGCAGTTGGGTAAATGTCTTCAAATGTACCTTGCAAAATGTCGTCGTCGTCCCCCTCAAAAAAATATGGTTCGCAATCTTTAGAGAACATAAAACAAATCTTGAATTGTTTCTTGCAGCCTATATGATGATGAGCAAACATATTTTTATAATGACACAACATGGGAGTACCATGGACAGAGATTCCTCATAAATAGCCTGCAAATCTGGGTGTAATGGAATAATTGTTGGTACTCATAAGTCCCAAATACTTCAAGGTTTTGGCAATATGAGGAGGAATCTGCAATTTAATTTTTATGTATCCCGATATCCATAAATAAATGTATCTGGCTGAACTTGCCTGCGTGCGTCTCTATGCATGTATGCATCTCTCTCCTGAAAAAAAGGGTATTTTTTACAGCTCCCACTCCTTACAGTACTCACTGTACTGGAACAAAAGAATCACCATGCACCATATGTTGTTATGGGTCTGATCCTGTCGGAGATCCCGTGTTTGAGTGAATTCAATGGTAGGAAGGCAACGGGCACTCAAGATGTTGGAGACAAGTTTTCTTTATTGAATATATATATCCCACCTATGTGTTTCGATCCAAGCTGGGACGGAAACGCATTGGAGTTATATGCATATTCAATAAAGAAAACTTTTCTCCAACTTCTTGAGTCCTTGCTGATTTCCTACCATTGAATTCTTCTGCACTTGCCCTCATTACATATATCCATATATATATTGTGATGCCGTCACTGCCCTCTAAGGGCTAGGATGGGGAAGTTGTGGGACTTTACAGCTCTCATAGAGTTAATCCTACTGGAAAGGTCTGTTCAGCTGCTAGTTAATGAGCTAATTAGCCTAGCCTGTATAGTCAGGAAGTGATACAGAGACTCCCCCCCCCCCATGCTGACAGAGGCACACTGTTGAGAGTGACACAGAGAGGGTGAGAGACGCTGCTGCTATACTGATCTGAAGGCACACACAGACAGCCCTGTGAGAGACTGAAAGGGGAGCTGCTGCAGGCACACTGGGTAAAGTGGGGAAAGAGTTTAGTTCTCCCACCATTAGTTAGGGACTAAGCAGTATTAGTCAGTACTCCTGTAAGGAGTTAGGTCTTTTGTTTCTGTTTTGTGTTATGAGTTAACCCTGTTGCTGCTTTGTACCCTGTAAATAAACCCCTGCTTAGAAAGTACAGTGTTTCCTGCCTTTGATCTGGACAAAAGATCCGACGCTGGTACTGAGACATCACAAATATATAGCCAATAAAAATATCACTTGTGAGCACATTAACATGTCTTAGACAGGTCTGAAACCCTGCCTTTCAACCATTATCACCTAGCATACAGTGCTCCCACTGCAGCAAGGGATTCTGGGAAATGACATACAAATGAGCACACGTGTCACCTTTTGCCTTGAATATCCATACACATGGCGCACATTTAAGCAAATGCATCGCCGTTCACACAGCTTTTAAGCACAGCATGGGACTAGCAAAGCAAGTCAAACCACTCACAGGCATGTTTCAACCTTGATGGGTATCATTAGTGTAAGGTTGGTCTATACTTGCTTTGCAATGTTTCTAGGCTGGGTAGGTTTACCATTACATTTTAAGTTATGGTGGGTGAAAAAGGCCTTTTCACCCACCATAACTTAAAATGTAATGTGTGTGTATATATACTTGTGGCTTGTGTAATACGAGCTTGAGACAAAAGGTGGCACTGAGTGCTCATTTGCATGTCATTTCCCAGAATCCCTTGCTGCAGTGGAAGCGCTGTATGCTGGGTGACAATGGGGAAAGACAGGGTTGCAGACCTGTCTAAGACATGCAAATGAACATACAGTAATATTTACAGTTGCTTTATATATATATATATATATACATATATATATATATATATATATATATATATATATATATATATATATATATATATATACATATATATACATATATATATTGTGACAGAAACCAGGGGATGGTAATAAATTCCGTATATAGGGCTCCCAGGATACTAGACAGTTTCTATCCTGTTTGGCCTGGGAGTGCAGCCTTATAATACATACACTCCATCCCACAGTTTGGCAAGCTCTGGAACTGAGGGATGAGAGATCCAGACCAGAGTTTGTCTGCTGCCTGATTTCTGTCACCTGTCATGCTAATTAGGAATCAGGTATGAAAGACTGATTTCCTGTTTGCTCTTGTCTCCCCACAAGAGCCAGGAGGCTGGAAGGCTGCTGAACTACAGAGGGGAGAAGCCTCTTCCCCAAACAGGTTCAATCTTTCTGTTCATTTGTGTAAGACTGCAAAAGTACCTTGTTTTGTTGTTGGGAGTGGAAAAGCCACTTCCAACCCTGAGTCAGGGATATCTAAGTTAAGTTATCGCTCAGGTGAGCAGCTTTTGTTTTGATCTGTTTTCTGTTGTATGCACTGTGGCAGTCTCAGTGCCTGGGACTGAATAAACCAGGCATAGCCTGTTTAAAGGAACAGTACGTGACGCCTCATCATTTAACCTACCCTAAAAGACCGTGTTCTAAACAGTCCCGGACAAACGACGGAGCCCTGGAGTAAGCCGTTTGTCACATATGGTGGAGAATGCGGGCAGAGCACTAGGGGGTCTGCGGGTTGAAGAACTTTGAAAAAAAAAAAAAAAAAAAAAGTTTTTTTCATCCTCTGCAAACAAGATGGAAGACGTGGTGGGTGCGCTGGTACGCAATGTCGCTGCCCAGAAAGACGTGAATGAAACCCAGCAACAGCTGTTAATAGCCCAGCAAGAAACTAATGCAAACCAGCAGCAGACGAATGCAGCCCAGCAACAGCTGCTAATAGCCCAGCAAGAAATTAATGCCAACCAGCAACAGGCGAATGCAAACCAGCAACAGACGAATGAAGCCCTGCAAAACGCGAATGCAAACCAGCAAGAGACAAACCGCTTGCTGAGAGAAGAGCAACAGCGGTTCGCTCAGGGCTTACAGCAGGAACTCGAGATCCTGAGGGGGACTATCAGTAACCTTCCACTGGCAGCGGCAGCCCCAGTTCCGAAAATGACCAGGGCAAGCCACTACCTTCAGAAGATGGGACCCTCGGATGATGTGGAAGCCTATCTTCTCACGTTTGAACGCACGGCACAGAGAGAGGGATGGCCAGAAGCTGAGTGGGCTGGTCTAATCGCACCCTTCCTAAGCGGCGAACCCCAGAAGGCTTACTTTGATCTAGAGCCAGCCGAAGCTAACGTCTATGCAAAATTGAAGTTCGAGATCCTCGCCCGCCTCGGCGTAACCACGGCTGTTCGCGCCCAAAGGTTTCACGCATGGTCCTTCACGATGGATAAAGCCACCCGAAGCCAGATGTATGACCTCATCCACCTCGCCCGGAAGTGGCTACAACCCGAGATCAACTCAGCCAGCCACATCGTGGAACGGTTGGTCATGGACCAGTTCTTGAGGAAACTTCCCTCTGCCTTACGCCGTTGGGTCAGTCGGAGTGACCCCCACAATGCGGATGAGCTTGTGGCCCTCGTAGAAAGGTACAATGCAGCAGAAGAGCACCCGCAACCCACAGTCGTGGAGCAACCCCACTACCCGAGGTTCCAGGACTCTTCCAGAGACGGTAAAAGGGTACCGGGGTTAAGGGGCGCTGAAGAGCGGCGACCACCTTCACGCAGCACCAGCAACAGTGGTTCGCACACTAAGGGCAATAGCCAACATGGGGAGCCGGGAAAAGGCTCTAAGTGGGACACAGACTATGTACCTAAATGTGTAAATTGTCATGAGAGGGGCCACACAGCAAAAATCTGCCCACTAAATGATGAGCCCATGCAATGCAACAGCGTGGAACCTTATTCGCTGTTGTCCCAATGTATGGGCCCTAGCCCAGAGGACCCCTTGAATAACCATCTGTGGGCATTTGTAAAGGTTAATGGTAAGAGGGTTCGGGCACTTCTTGACTCTGGGAGCATGGTCACACTAGTGTCCGAATACCTCTTGCCCATTAAGAAGAAACAGGGAAACAGTTCACAAAGAGTGGCAATTTGTTGTATACATGGGGATAATCATGAATATTCCACTGTTGATGTTTTTTTTGAAACAGAGTTTGGTTCTTTAGATTTCAAGGTGGGTATTGTACCCAAACTGGCACATGATGTGTTAATAGGGACCGACTTTCCCCATTTTCTAAAAATGTGGTCCCCCGCTCAGAATAGCGCCCAGAGTTCAATAGCGGACCATAACGAAGTATTAGAAGAAACAAATCCTTTCCCTTTTTCAGAAATGGAGGTTGACGAGGGCCCAAATAAGAAGGGGGAAAAGGAGGAGTGCTGTAAAATTCCCTTCCCCATCACTACTTTGGTAGGGAATACCCCAAATCAAGATGTTGAGCAGACACTTACCACCCCAGAACCGGATAAGACCCTCGCTGACCTAGAGGTCAGTCCTGGGAGTTTTAAGAAGGCCCAGTGGGAGGACCCCACATTAGCGGTAGCAAGGGGAAATATACGGGACCAGAATAGTACTCCTGGCCAACCAGATAGGTCACTTGCTTACCCCTACTTCGAGGTAGAGAACGACCTAGTATATCGGGTTGATAAAAGGAAATCAGTTACAACTAAACAATTGTTGGTACCACGGACATTCCGTAACGTAGTATTACACCTCGCACATAGTCATCCATTGGGGGGACACCTAGGGGTGGAAAAGACAAAAGAAAAGGTTCTCCGAAGCTTCTATTGGCCTGGGGTTCTGGCAGAAATTACGAATTATTGTTCCTCATGCCCAGAATGTCAGATCACCGCCCCGTTCAAGGCGTACCGCAGCCCATTGGTACCCCTTCCCATAATAGAGGTACCATTTGACCGGATTGCTATGGATCTAGTAGGACCCCTAATAAAGTCTGCTAGGGGACATCAGCATATATTGGTAATATTAGATTATGCCACCCGATATCCGGAGGCAGTTCCCCTACGTAGCACCTCAGCTAAAAACATAGCAAAAGAGTTAGTAGTTCTGTTTTCCCGGGTCGGGATTCCTAAAGAGATTCTATCTGACCAGGGAACACCATTTATGTCCCAAGTAACGAAAGAGCTATGTAAACTCCTAAAAATCAAGCATCTCAGAACCTCAGTCTATCATCCACAAACAGATGGTTTAGTGGAAAGGTTCAATAAAACCTTAAAGAGCATGTTACGGCGGGCGGTTGATAAAGATGGGAAAAACTGGGATTGTTTGTTACCGTACCTGTTATTTGCCATTAGGGAAGTTCCCCAATCATCCACAGGCTTCTCCCCGTTTGAACTATTGTATGGCCGACACCCAAGGGGCTTACTGGATATAGCCAAAGAGACTTGGGAACACGAGGTTACCCCTTACAGAAGTGTAATAGAGCATGTTGCCCAGATGCAGGACCGCATTGCTGCAGTCCTACCCATAGTGAGGGAACACATGGAGAAAGCTCAAGAAGCACAGAGGAATACATATAATAAGGGTGCTAGGGTCAGAATTTTTTCTCCAGGTGATAGGGTACTAGTTCTGGTTCCCACCGTGGAGAGTAAATTCCTTGCTAAATGGCATGGGCCATATGAGGTCTTGGAAAGAGTGGGAGAAGTAAATTATAAGGTAAGACAGCCAGGTAGGAGGAAACCTGAGCAAATTTACCATATAAACCTACTCAAGCCCTGGAAAGATAGAGAAGTCTTGTTAACCCTAGTACCCCCAGGTCCGTCAGAGAATCAAGAAACTGACCCAGAGGTTAGCATAGCTGAAACCCTGTCTGTTCATCAGAAACGAGAGGTTCAGAATTTAGTGAAAAGAAACAAAGAAATCTTCTCTATACGGCCAGGTAGAACTAGCGTAATTGAACATGATCTAGTCTCTGAACCGGGGGTCCGAGTTAACCTTAAACCGTACCGAATCCCAGAGGCCAAAAGAAAGGCTATAAGTTTAGAGGTTAAAAAAATGCTAAAACTAGGTGTAATTGAGGAATCCCAAAGTGGGTGGAACAGCCCTATAGTCTTAGTCCCAAAGCCAGATGGTACAACAAGGTTTTGTAATGACTACCGGAAACTAAACGCGGTGTCAAAATTTGATACTTATCCTATGCCCAGGGTAGATGAACTTGTAGAGAGACTGGGCAAAGCCCGATATCTCACAACCCTAGACCTAACAAAAGGGTACTGGCAGGTTCCCCTCACAGAAAGGGCAAAAGAAAAGACAGCCTTCTCAACCCCAGACGGCCTCTTTCAGTATAAGGTGTTGCCTTTTGGCTTACATGGAGCTCCCGCCACATTCCAAAGAATGATGGATAAAATTTTAAAACCACATGCTCGGTATGCTGCCGCCTACCTGGATGATGTGGTAATCCATAGTGAAGATTGGCAATCCCACCTTCCAAAGGTCCAAGCTGTGCTTGACGCAGTCCGGTCTGCTGGACTAACTGCTAACCCCGCTAAATGCACTATTGGTCTGGAGGAGGCCAAGTATCTGGGATATTCTATTGGCAGAGGTTTACTCAAACCCCAAACACTGAAAGTGGAGGCGATACAAAATTGGCCAAGGCCAGTTACAAAAAAACAAGTAAGGACCTTTTTGGGGTTAATTGGGTACTATAGAAGGTTTATTCCCAATTTTGCAACTAAGGCAACCCCACTAACTGACCTCACAAAAGCAAGAGGACCGCTAATGGTAAAGTGGTCCCCCGAAACCGAACAGGCCTTTAGAAGCCTGAAAGAAGCTCTCTGTGCCCAACCAGTGTTGGTCACACCTGACTTCTCCAAAGAGTTCGTAGTCCAAACCGACGCATCTGAGGTAGGGCTGGGGGCGGTACTCTCCCAGGAGTCTCAAGGTGAGGAGCACCCCATCCTTTATTTAAGTAGGAAACTAAATCCCCAGGAGAAAAATTACTCCATAGTAGAGAAAGAGTGTCTCGCAATAAAGTGGGCTGTAGAGACGCTCAAATACTACCTGTTGGGGAGAAAATTCCGGTTGGTCACAGATCATGCACCCCTTACCTGGATGTGTCAAAACAGGGAAAAGAATGCTAGAGTGACCAGGTGGTTCCTAAGCCTACAACCCTTTAAATTTTCTGTGGAACACAGGTCAGGGCACAAACATGGCAATGCTGACGGGTTGTCAAGGATGCACTCCCTAATATCCATGGTCGCTCATCCCTCGAGGTCTGAGCTGGGGGGGAGGATATGTGACAGAAACCAGGGGATGGTAATAAATTCCGTATATAGGGCTCCCAGGATACTAGACAGTTTCTATCCTGTTTGGCCTGGGAGTGCAGCCTTATAATACATACACTCCATCCCACAGTTTGGCAAGCTCTGGAACTGAGGGATGAGAGATCCAGACCAGAGTTTGTCTGCTGCCTGATTTCTGTCACCTGTCATGCTAATTAGGAATCAGGTATGAAAGACTGATTTCCTGTTTGCTCTTGTCTCCCCACAAGAGCCAGGAGGCTGGAAGGCTGCTGAACTACAGAGGGGAGAAGCCTCTTCCCCAAACAGGTTCAATCTTTCTGTTCATTTGTGTAAGACTGCAAAAGTACCTTGTTTTGTTGTTGGGAGTGGAAAAGCCACTTCCAACCCTGAGTCAGGGATATCTAAGTTAAGTTATCGCTCAGGTGAGCAGCTTTTGTTTTGATCTGTTTTCTGTTGTATGCACTGTGGCAGTCTCAGTGCCTGGGACTGAATAAACCAGGCATAGCCTGTTTAAAGGAACAGTACGTGACGCCTCATCATTTAACCTACCCTAAAAGACCGTGTTCTAAACAGTCCCGGACAAACGACGGAGCCCTGGAGTAAGCCGTTTGTCACAATATATATATATATATAAAAATAAGATAATTTGTGAGCACATTCACATGTCTTAGACAGGTATACACACACACACACACACACACACACAGGAGGGGCTTAGTGGAGAGAACACAACCCTTGAAGCAGGTGAACGCAATTCAAATCCCAGCTCATTAGCTCTGCTGGTGATCGTGGACAAGTAACTTTATCTTCCTGTGCCTCGGGTATCAAAATTAGACTGTAAGTTCTTTGGCACTCATTGTAACTGCAAAACTCGGTTCCATATAAGATTTTTTTTTTTTTTAATTAAAATCCTCTTTCGAACTGTAATTCCACATCAGATACTCACAGCATTACTTTAACAATTTGCTAATAGGGTCTATATTTAAAAGCAGAGTTTACCTAGCATACATTTTTCTTAGATATATACAGCACACTAATGTAATCTCAACACATAAAGGTTAGCAAGTTAACTGGAAAAAAAACAGCTAAAAGCAAATATTATTGTACTTTTCAAGCACTCATGAAGAAAGCTTATTCACCCTTTAAAAACAAATCCAATTAATACTGAACGTGTTATGTCATGCCTTTTCTTGCAAAGTACTTTTTATGGACCTCCACAGTCGTGAAACAATCTCGCAGATCAACATCAAGCAGGCTGCCATTCCCCATTTGTCATTTATGAAGCATCAAGAGTTGGACCCTTTTCACATGGTGAACGCATCTATTTCAATGAGCTAAGAGATACTCTCACTGCAAACACTTTGCAAATGTACTTTCTGTTTTTGTCAGTTTAAAGATGAAATACACACAAGTGCATTTTGGTAAAATAAGAATCAAGTGATTTATTCCACATACTGTAGTGGACCTATTAACTTCAATAGTCTTACCACCTGGGGTACAGCAATATATACTTTATGAATGACCCAAGTTAATGTGAATTATAGGCTACAAACTCTAGAGAATTCATAAACCAAGCATTTTGAGGAATGGAATGGCATGGTAAATAAACCTGTAACCATACTGGCATTTGATAATAGACTAGGGGCCTCATGCAGTAAGCGTTGATAAGGGAAATATGGCCATGTTATAGCCAAAATTGGGTTTGAGATTCAGTAAGCGCCGATAAGTGCTTCATATCGCCAGGTTTCGGAGCCGATAATTTGGTTATGGCCAGTCGCCTGCCGATAAGCCTGTTTTCGACACTGATCGCCACTTTTTTAAATCGGCTGGATTCAACAAAAAAAAACAGCTTATCGGGGCTGATCGGCACTACGAAATTGAGATGTTATGGCCGATTTCTCCCGCCAACTAAAGTTGGCATTTTGGACGGGGGAACGATCGCTAAGGCTGCCGGAACGGCACTTAGAAAAAAAAAATCTTCTGTACATCAATGGAAGTCAATGGAGCGGGGACGTATAACAGTATAGTACTGTTTACGTTTCATTGCTCACAATACAAGGGGGATTTGCATTACAGTGTGGGGGCATTCCCTGCATTGTGTCACAGCTGATGTGTCTTATTTGCATAACATTCGACTTTTACATGTTTTCAGCATTTGCGGGTCACATTACTCATCATGTGATGATGTGGCAAGGGAAAATACTATACTACACTCTTAAAGGAGAACCTCACATCATATCACACATTTTACTCAACTCAGCGTCAATTATTTACATGATGTCACACATGTCACACATGTCACACATACACAGTATATTCATCTTCCTTTACATTACACAATGCTTGTAATGTGACACGCATCTTTAAACGTTCATGTACATCTGTCTTCTCATGTTTACATATACTTTTGGGTCCTCCCTATTTTCATGACGTCACTTATTGGACGCTCAATCACATTGCATGTTTACATTGTAACCGTTGCATTACAAGCACTTCAACCTAACTTATACACACATGTACAGTAATTCATCATTGGGACACCTTGTAAACTCATTCTATACCAACTATCCTCCTTACACAAATGCATGCATATGCACACGACTATTCATTGTTGCCAACATGTCACAATAACATGGATAATTACACATGTTACACAAAACTTTTCCCACGTCAATCTCAGCCTTTTTGTCTCATTACATGACTGACTCTTGCGTTCACAAGTGTTACATGCATTGCACATGCAACTATTTATTTGCAAGCAATCTTTGTACAAAGCTTCACGTCACATCATTGCCAAATATCATCATTCCCTGCAGAATACACACAACAAATACTTAGAACAACAAGTGCACACAGCTTGCCACAGAAGTACTTTATTATGTTAATGTAACACCTTGCATTTTACTATGTCACCTGACATCATCACATACCTATTTAAAGGACGCACATTACCTGCTCATTCACAGCTACTCATTTCAAAATGTTGAGATTGTTTAGGAGACGGAGGAACATTCTTTTCTATGACATGCTTGATGATGAAGACAATCATATAGGGCAAGGGAGGGACACACCGAGGGACAGTGACAGTGACGCGGATACGACAGGGACAGGGAGAGGGACAGGCCGAGGGACAGGTAGAGGGACAGGAGATCAGAGGAGAAGACAGAGGAGACAACTTGTGCCTCGTCCGCGTCTGTACAGGGAGAGAACCCTGTTAGATGGGATGAGTGAGGAGGAGATTGTAAGTCGCTATCGTTTGAGTTCAGCAGCAATCTTAGCTCTTTATGAGGAGATAAGGGGGGATTTAGATTTTTTCACAGCCAGAGGTCGTGCAGTCCCTGGGCTTGTTAAAATGCTGTGCTCATTACATTATCTTGCTTCCGCGTCATACCAGACAACTGTGGGCATAGTGGGCGGGGTCTCGCAATCTACATTCTCGCGGGCCTTGACCCAGTTTCTCTATGCACTCAATAGACGCGCTAGGAATTATATTCATTTTCCTACAGAGGCGACAGAGTGGCTGGAAGTCAGGACTGGCTTTTATAATATAGCAGGGATACCATGTGTGCTGGGTGCAATCGATTGCACACATGTTGCTTTGATTGCACCTAGTCAGAGTGAGCATGTGTACCGCAATCGGAAGCACTACCATTCACTCAATGTACAGGTGGTATGTGATGCCACGATGAGGATAATGCATGTGGTACCCAAGTTCCCTGGTTCCAGTCACGATTCCTCTATCCTGAGGAACTCTTCAGTCTTCCATGCGTTCGAAGAGGGACATTTTGAACCTGGTTGGCTGCTGGGTGAGTACATATTTACATGTTCTAACACAAAACACATGTTGATTTAGGAATGTTGGCATTGTACAATTTGATCACTAATGTCAGCTTATGTGTGCTCCATTCATTATAGGTGACTCAGGATACGGAATTAGGCCGTGGCTCTTGACTCCGGTGCTAAACCCTCAAACTGAAGCAGAGGACAGGTACAATGCAGCCCATATATCTACAAGATCTGTTATAGAGAGGACATTTGGCCTACTCAAGACCAGGTTTAGGTGTCTGGACAGAACTGGTGGGGCTCTTCTATACAAGCCTCAAAAAGTGTCTGATATTATCCTTGCCTGTTGCATTTTGCACAATGTTGCACTCAGGCACAATGTACAGTCAGACCTAGCTGAGGCTTTGGTAGACGAGCATCCCACCCATGTAGCTGCTGAAAATGAACAAACAGCCAGTGGTGGCCAGACACGACAGAATCTCATCAATTCATTTTTTTCTTGTAAGTACAAACTCATATGTTCCTAGTACTACTTTTATAGTTTAATTATGTTATATTAACAATAATGTTTCTTTATATAACCTTCTGTTAGGACACAGATGAATATGGGTTGCACACCTTTCTTTTCTCTGCTGTGTGCACAAAGGGATGTGGCACCGGTATGTTATTGTTGCACAGGTTATATAATCCCTCTTCAATTGTACTTTAGTTGTGTGTATGTGAATACAACTTGGGTAACAAAGCAATAATATTTTAGCATTGTGTTATTCCTTATGCTAAGACAAAACACATATTATGCCCATAATCATTCATGCTTCTAGTATGCTTACATACAATGTTATTGGTGCAGTGTAACATGTACATCCATATGATGTGTACACCAGGCTGATTTACATTTTGAATGTCATGAAATATACATGGTGTTGTACATTTAACACCAAATACACACTTTGCTGTGTTGTTTACGGTACTGAAGATGGCATGTCAATGTTTGCAATTTATATATTGTTCCTTTGCATTATAGGTATATCTCCAGTATGACTGATCATGGTATGTATATTTGCTGACATCTCTCATAAGATGTGCCTACCTCAATCTTCCTATAATTATTGGAACTAAAAACCCAACATATTGGTTTAAACACAAATGTTACATATATGTACTTTCTGTATCATGTATATGCATTTAGCTACTCTTGAGCTTTCATGTGCATTGTATTACAAAATGATTACTCACATTTCATCACATTTTATGTATGTTTCCTTATAATTTCCATTAATGTAATATAGAGGTGGTTGGAGAAAAGGGGATAACTGTACTTATTTGTTTACTTACGGGAGCACATTCATCACTAGCATAGACACACTTTTTAAGACAACTGTTTGTGTCTCTATCAATTGGTGTAGGATCCATGTATAACACCGACAAATGATAACACCAGCTTTATTATGGTAGCTTATATCATCATATTGACTATACTATGTATTTCTAAACGATTAATAAACACAGTAAACTATAGTTAGTTAGGTTAATGAAATATACACAGAAACGTACTTCATAACATGATGGTGATGTCATATTCAGAACATCATGCATTGGAGGGGACCATAACATCTGGCCAGTAACATTATTTGCTACAGTCCCAAACCATTTTATCTACATACCCATGTAACAAGAGATTTTAAAAATAAATGGCTACTTGGTTGTAAGTGTCCTTTACATTGGGAGAAGGAGTGGCTCAGTGAGTGAAGACACACACTGGCACTGATAGTTTGAAGCAGGGGAGTCTGGTTCAATTCCCGGTGTGGGCTCCTTGTGACCTTTGCCAAGTCACTTTATCTCCCTGTGCCTCATGCGGCAAAAAAACATTTGTACGTTCCACGGGCCAGGGACCTCAGGCTGAAACATGTGTCTGTAAATCGCTGCGTACAACTAGCAGCCCTATACATGAACATGCTCATATTATTATTATTATTGTTACATAGTTTCGACAGTCATACGTTCCATTACATATTAGAATACACAAATGTGTTAGCAGAGTGGGAATGGTTGTTATATATAAAACACACCATGTCATAAAATGTTAGTAGTCATTAAAGAACACTCAATAAAAATTCATGAGGCACTCTTTTGCAACATCATTATGTTAATTAAGTGCTTATGCAATATAGGCATAAGGGTATCACATTTTTAATTGTTTGTTAATAAGCGCTGCAAGCAATATAAAATTAGTTCCATATGTAGTATAGTAGTCGGTGGCTCCTCCTCACAATCATCTCATATAAAGGTAGACTCTTCTGAAATCATACATTGATCCGATTGTATCTTCCCCGACATCTCTGAAATACAGCAAACACATGATGGTCAAAGATGGCACCTTACTAGATATGCATCCGTGACAACGCGTTACGCAGCTCTATATGATTGTGTAGATACACACGTCAGTCACTTATATGTTAGAAGTAAAACTGTTCATCAGTATGTAATGTTTCTTTAAATTTGTAGCAGGCATAACTATGTATAAGAAGTGAACGTTGCCTGTATACTGAAAGATGTGCGCGCACATCTTTGTGTGCGCACGCACTTCACGCTTGGCTCCACTAACTGTTAGCGCATGCGCAAAACAAAGCGTACGTTGTGCGTTCAATACATGTTGAAAATACCAGTAAACATAACATCTTTATTTCAAATACAATGAAGACGAAACTACATTCGTTCTAAACGAGTACATCTGTATTCTTTTTAAACAGACGTGTTTGAACAGAAAGCACGGCCGATAACACAATGCGCAAATGCAATACGTGTGACGTCATGTTAAGCCAGCGTGAAACGCACGCTAACACTCCTCCCACTCAATTAACATTCGGCTAACGCCCAGGGTACGCCTACAAACACTGAGCCGCACGCATCACACACTGCAGTTACCGTTACTATAACAAAACATGACAGCCAATAGGCTTTGAGGCGCGCACGTCGCTTGGGGGCGGGACTTACATCACTAATCCTTTTTAAGGACGCCTTGGCCCATGACAAGGGTCCCACGTCATACGTGGTGGACCCGGTTTTCAATGTTGTAGATGTTGCATGATAACAAAACAGGTATGTGTTAGAGTAATGGTAAAATGTTGCTAATATGTTTAAAGGGATAGGAAAGTACGTATATTTATTCCGTCAGCAATGTGTACTACTCTTTCAGGTCCTACTATATTGTATTAGGAAACAATTTGTTTGTGATCGCTACATGTTATGCAGTCTGCAATGTTACGCTGTATCCACGCATTGAAAGTGAAAATGGTGGTTACAAAAAAAAAAAAAATTTAAACGCAGAGTCAACGCATAACGATTGTTATATTTACCATTCTTCTAGAATTAACTCTTCGCCTGGCTGCAACTGGTCGCTCCAGAAATGCAAGCCATTTTCATCCACGCTTAACCCAACCGCTGAATCCAGTATGGCACATATCTCCTCCAGGATGCGCTCATAGGAATCGCCACTGCTTTCTTCAAATAATTGGTCGGGAGGTAGGTTCATTTCTTCCGGTTCCCATTCCAATGCAATTTCAGCTGAAAGGCTTGGTACATAATCATAGTACTTTTGTTCTTGTACAATGTGGGTTTCAGGAATGGAGGCTGCAGATATTGCAGCACGTATCGATTCAAACGGATCAGTAGTAGCGGATACATTGCTATTGCCATTAGGAATAAATATGCCTTTCACGACAATATAAGTGCCGTCTTTCAGGAGAAATTGTTTTTCCGGGGCAATCTTCCAGAAACCATAGGTGTGTTGTAGCTTATCCTGGTCACGTTCAAAAAAGTCATTACTTGATAAAGTGAATCTTATTGAGGAATTAAAATTCCGTGCATGCTTACGGTCTTGGTAATAAGGATATTTTGCTCGAATGAAATCATCGATTTGGCGTGTGCTTGCTTTCTGTCCGCGACTGTTCAAGATGGCTTCACAGATCATGTACTTATACCCTAAAAGGGGATTAATATTGTTAACGAATTCATCAGCCATGTCTGAGTAGCACAAAAGCTGTGTGCAGGTCTGTGTTATTTGCTCATCAAAATGAATGTGCTGAATGGCTAACAAACTCCTGTTTTTCCTTGTCAAGGTCAACAAAAGTAACTACTTTGACTCCTTATTTCAAACGCCAATTGGATTTGTTTGTCTAATTGGGTTAACAGTTGTGGTTCGTGATATGGGACTGTGGGAGAAACATTTCTCCTTCTTTTATCTCGTTTGTGAAAAACATCCCTAGACTGTGAATGCGTTCACATAGTGTTTTTTTGAAAACTAACAAAGACCAGTGTGTGAAAATATTTCTTAGCCAGGCATATCAGTAAAAACACACCTGCAAAAAGAAATGTTTTTTCCCCGCTTACATTTCTGTGTGTATGTGAAAGTCTGGTTAACTCCCTGTCTGCATGAGTTTAAATACGTGTGTATATATATATATATATATATATATATATATATATATATATATATATAAATATATCTCTTATAAAAATATATATATATTTATATATAATATTTTTTTTTTTTTTATATTGCAGGAGTACACACAACATTGATGGCATTAAGTATACCTTGTATGAAACCTATTTAAATGGTGAGAAACATGATTGAATGAAGTAATAAACATTTGTTTAAGCACAATACTGTTAGAGTCTCATACTTAGGATATTTCTCAAACATTAGGCCTGTATTATTAAAATAGTGTGCTTTCACAAGGAAGCATGAAGTGTATTAGTTTGTGTATACCAGTTTATATAGTACTATATATATATATATATATATATATCTATATATATATATATAGATATATATATATATATATATATATATATATATATATACACACATATATACATATATATACACACATATATACATATATATACACACATATATACATATATATATATATATACACATATATACATATATATATACACATATATACATATATATATATATACACACTCACACACTCACACTCACACTCACACTCACTCAGTGTGTGTGTGTGTGTGTGTATATATATTATTATACATTCTGAGATGTTATAGAAACGAACACACAACTGATTAAAGGACAAAATTACAATGGCCAAGCAAGGCAAAGGTAAGTAATAATTTACACATAATCCTGCTGTACACGTACAAGAAAGATGTTTGCACTTACTTAGGTGTTTTAATAATTGCATGTGACTAATATGCATATGCAATTCTTACATCAATTAACACACCCAAATGCAATGTTTTGCTGCAAAGTCAATGGCAGCTTCTCTAAACTTAGCAACTGGCTCCTGGTGGACCATTACTGAACAGACGATTACAACATAAATATTTATAACACAATTAATTATGAGTGTTAACATTTCCAAAACTTCACGTGTACAAGAACATAGTTGAAAGTTTGGAAACAACACAGTCTTCAGCATACATACAATAGTAATTAGATAATCTGAAGTCAACAAAACAAGGCCAAACACATATTTTCTGAATTATAACATTTATTTTTTTTGTTCCTTTTGCGAGCGAGTAACAGGCCTGCTTGTTGTCTCTTGAATTTTCCTTTTTCTTTTGCCACCAACTTTAGGCACAACAGAGCCACTTTGAGTGGCCTCTGGCACTTCACGGGCAGGGCTTGTGGCCAGTGACTGTTCACCTACGGGGCTTGTGGCCAGTGACTCACCTACAGGGCTTGTGGCCAGTGACTCACCTACAGGGCTTTTGGGCAGTGATTCACCTACAGGGCTTTTGGGCAGCGATTCACCTACAGGGCTTTTGGGCAGCGATTCACCTACAGGGCTTTTGGGCAGCGACTCACCTACAGGGCTTTTGGGTAGTGACTGTTCACGGACAGGGCTTGTGCCCAGTGACACATGTGAGCAAGTTGGTAGACACTGCACAAGTGATGGTTGGTCTGTTTCATGTGTGTCTTGTTTTGTTTTTGTCGCCTCCTTTGTAGGTGTCTGCTGCTGAATTTGTACAGATGGCAGCGGTAGGATGTCATCAGGAACCTGCACAGCAATGTCTGCTACTTGACCGGTAACATTTGGGCCTGGTGAATGAATATCAGATGAATGTGGTGAAAACTGACCTGCATGAACAGATCCTGGCTGGGAGGTGTTGAATTGTGGTACATTAGTCATTCTCCAGTAATTAGCTTGTGTTTGCTGAACAACTAATGCTTCGAATGAGGTGTTGATTTTTTGCAACTGTTTAGGCACTTCAATGAAGACTCTGTGGAGATGTGCCAATTGTGATACTGTTTCTTCCTGCAGTCCAATCATCCTTTCCAGCACTGTCATCATGTCTGAATGGCGACGATTTTCTGCGTCCACTATTTTTCCCTCTGAAGCTACAATTGCATCGTATGTGGAAGTTGATGGACGATTTGGCGGTACAACAGTTTCTATTGGCACCTCTTCATGGTCACATGATTGTATTTCAGTCTCTTCTGTGGCGTCATCCTCATCATACTCATCATCCTCATCACCATGATGTTCTAAAAAGAAATGTACACATTATTAAATGGCATGTTAATGTATGCTGTGTTACTATGTAATTGTACTGTGTCCTAAGTAACACCTAACATGTTAGCATACGTTTTATAACCTCATTAAAAACTACCTTGACTTACGAATAATGTTTGGACTCAGTATGAAATATGAATGAATGAAAAGTTGCTCTAAACTCAGAAGTCCTACATGATAATTAACATCACTAACACAATACATGTTGCCTTACACTTAATTTTCACTGACACTAAGTAATCCTATTTAAAGAAGATGTGCAAAACAAATAATGCACATGACAACATAACATATAGAAGAGCACATATTATATGGCCAGCAAATGATACACTCACCTTCTAGTAGTGTTGAGCTGGCTGACCCAGGTGAAGACACTTGTTCCATCTCAGGTGACACATGTCCTCCAGGGGCAACTATATATAACAATAACATAAGTTTTACATTTACATGTGTAAATATTGAACAAACACTTATTGTATGTTCTGTATTTATGATTAACTAACAACATCAGTTCCTTAACCGAAAATGTGTGTGAAAGTGAACATAAATAGTTGTAATAACACTGTACATGCCTGTGTACTTAGAATTTTTGAGTTCCCTAACATACAACATACTATGTTTCTGCAGTAAAGCGTGAGGATAAATAGATTAAATGAGTACATAAAAATCATATGTTGTGTAGTGATATCAGTATCATAATGTACATAACTATCATGAGATGACCATTCACAATGGTTATCATGAAGGTGGTCATATTGCAAAAAGTGTTGTTTTTGGTAGAGGATATGTGTGGTACATTAATCGAAGATGTGGCACACCTGAATGTGGCTGTGACTCAACAAGACAACACATGCAGTGTGTGATAATGTGTCTTTCATAGTAGTTCAACTATAGATATGAGTGAACTAATGTGTGACGTACGCTTTGATAAGTAATGAGTTGTTGGGGCATTTAGTAGCTAGAGTTAAGCTTTCAAATGAGTGTGATTAACTTCAGTTGTGCTATTCAGGTTGTAAGAAAGGTATTCCCTTCCCCAAAAAGCCTAATCAGCCACACCTTTCAATGACTTGAAACAGGTGCAAATGGTGTGAACTAAGTTGACCGTGAAATGAGGCTGTAATTAGTGTGTGTGCTGAACCCCACCCCCTCTGTTGAAGTGTATGCTGTGATGAGATATTAATTGCAGCTGCTTTAACACAATGGTAGATGAGCTAAGTAGTCATCTGCAGTGTTTAAGTTATGAAAACAATGACATAACATATGATACGTGTGCCTCATTATGCTGTCTGTATATGACATAAAGCAAAAATGGACCTTTTCATAAGCAACTATAGATGTGTTAGTGCCAGTGATGTTTGTAGGCCGTTACATGCAATTTCTTTGATGCATGCTTAAAATAGGCAGTAATGTCATGTTTGTCGGAGTAAAATCAATAAAATACACAATAATATGATACATATTTCTGTTCTGTACCTGTAGCTACTAATAATTTCTCATGAACATGTGTTACACATGTGTACTACCCTGTTGTTCCCCATCTTCGCCCACCATCAATTGCTTCCACTGCAGCTATGCATTTTGGGAATTCACATGTAAATGAGCACGCAATGGCACGTGCTATATTAGTTACTGCTTTTAGTAGGACTACTACATATATGTCTATTTTGAGATATATATATACAGAATCAGACATATACATATATAGATGCAGGTATGCTTATATTGTGAAGACAGTATAAAAAGCAGTGTAAATATGCAAAATAACTGTAAGCAACGACACGCCTAGTACAGTAATATTTATCACCTGCTGGAAATTGTGACGGATAAATTCCAATGTCACGGTCACCAGCCAAGCCTTCCACGACGACGGTAAGTAATTTTGGCCGAAGCAGCTCCTCCAATGGAGTCAATATGAGACGTTGTGGTGTGGGCCCACCTCCAGTGCCAGTAGCATGCACGCGTTGGTCTTGTATTTTCTTTTTCAATTTGGACCTAATATCATCAAATCTTTTCCGACAATGATACTTGTCCCTGACACTATTCCCACAGGCATTGACACCAATGACTATTGTGTCCCACATTTCTTTTTTGCTTGCTGCACTTGTCCGCCCTTGAAAAACATATAAAAGATATGAGGTAAATGAATAATAATATAAGCACCAGTTTCCTACACTGCTAGCTGTTCCAAGAGATAGCAAACATGCTGTTTTATGTGTAATATGTGCAGCACATGAGCATTCACTACTAAACCTATACATGTAAGCAAGGTTGCATTCATATTGTATGCAGTTCTGGCAAATTGACCGCCTGTGTTTATTTGTCCTTGTAAGGCATGATAAAAAGCTGTGTTTCCACACTAATGAACATAGAAAGATATTGTGTACCCATATTTGCATATGAACAAAACTCAGATGACCTAGGATCACATGTATTTGAATAATAAATGTAAAGTTACACTTACCTACTAAATGTCCATAGAGACTGTCATAGTGCTCCAGAATGCCAGTGACAAGAGCCCTATTTTCCTGGTCATTGAAGCGAGGATTACGTGGCTTCTCCACACGTTTTTTCCGAGCAGGTTTAGGGTCAGAGCTTGGCTGGTGCTGACTGGACTCTCCTTCTTCCAATGGAAGAGCCTCCAAAAGCTGGCCACCAGCAAGCACGCCACCACCAGACACCCCATCAGCAACTGCGCCACCAGCAGCACTCCCAGCACCAGCACTCCCACTCCTAGCACCAGCACTCACACTCCTAGCACCAGCACTCACACTCCTAGCACCAGCACTCACACTCCTAGCACCAGCACTCACACTCCTAGCACCAGCACTCCCACTCCCAGCAACAGCACTCCCACTCCCAGCAACAGCACTCCCACTCCCAGCAACAGCACTCCCACTCCCAGCAACAGCACTCCCACTCCCAGCAACAGCACTCCCACTCCCAGCAACAGCACTCCCACTCCCAGCAACAGCACTCCCACTCCCAGCAACAGCACTCCCACTCCCAGCAACAGCACTCCCACTCCCAGCAACACCACTCGGTGCACCAGCAACATCACTCCCCTGAACAGTACGTTCACTCCGACGCGTACTCCCACGAGTAGCACTCCCACTCCCACCAGCATCACTCTTCCCACGCTTTGCGGGCATACTTCCAGCACTCACAAAAAACAGACAAGAAATGTACAGGCAATCACACGAAACACTTCCACATATAAAACAAGACAAAGATGTAAACAAAACAACAAAGGACAAAGCTCACCCAATACACAACAAGTCTCTCAGTCAATATGCAAATCTTCAATCGTCCAGCTCTGTGCGTCTCTCTCTCTCTCTCACTCCCAACAACACAGAGAATGATTAGCAGTACACGTTGCCTTTAAATATGGCGCGCAATCAAAAACATGCTTGTTTCGCCTGATTCAGCAAGATTTGTGATTGTGCAACCTAACAGCACCCCGCCACGCACGCCGATACACCTGTGTGTGATCGGCTCATCATCGTGAGAGTGGGCGGATTTGTTTTCTGGTTGATTTTGAATGTATTCGGCACTTACTGCATACGGAGAGGGAAAAACGCCAATAACATGACTAATCGATAAGCTTGCCGATTTCACATAATCGTCGCTTACTGCATGAGGCCCTAGATCTCTAACTTCTCTTGACTTGTTTTGGGTTGGGGGGATTTTTTTTTCAGAAAGAAAGTACAACATTGTCCATAGAGTGATGAGGGAGTCTCACTCATAACCAGGGAGTGCTGGCCAGTATGTCAGTGGCAGCTAAAACGTTTGAACACAATAAATGTAGCATACAATCATGATATTTCTCTCAGAACACGGTATTACTTGGATGTTAATGCCCCAAGTGGGTTAAAGGCTCAACCTCAGCTAGGGTATTAATAGTCAAGTAATGCTCTATTCCTGAGAGGATGATTTCTTAAGTCTATTATTCCCAGTCCAATAATAATACTAAAATACACACTACGGGGCCAATTAAAGTTGGTTAATGGCACAACTGGCATAGTGCAAACTCATTGCATGGATGCAAATGGTCGGTTTCCTACTCGTAAAAAATAAGACCCCCATTTAGAGATGGTCTAAAAAAGGTGCAACAGCGTTTGCGTACGGGTCATTGACAACACCACGGGTGGGACAGAGACGTGTCGATTCAAAATGTGTTTAAATGAGCTTAACATGGGCATACTGTAGATACGTTAAATAGTATCGCTTTGCGGGGGAAAACCCGCCAACGGATTTGTCCGATTTTATTCCACGCGGATTCACCAAAAACCGCTATTGGTTACAACCCATGGACAGATTTGTAGAATCCAATCTGCAGATTCAGCAATCCGTCGGTGGATTCGTAAGATTCCGCAAACGGATTTCTTAATCCGCGGATTGGATTCTACAAATCCATCCATGGGCTGCGGAATCCGCGGAGTGTATTGGTAATAATAAAAAAATCCACAAAACGCGAATCGCCCTTTTTGAGACTGATCCGCTGAAATCCGGGGATCAAAGAAACCTGGCGATCCGCTGTGGATCCAAATCCGTCCATCTCTGTTTAGGACCCATTCTTAATTATGCGGCTATAGGGACAAGGGGAAATCTGACTACACGACTAGAACCCGGCATTTGCCACACACATTTTCTGTACCCAAGGCTGCAATTGCTTCTCTACTGATGCTCATGTGCTACCTGGCGCTGCTCACTATTAAATACACATTATAACAACTATCCCTCCAATTATCAAACTATTGTCTGCACTAGAGGTTCCTTCTACTAAGGATCCTCAGTCCCCAAAGTCAAGTTGTAAAGGGTGTTTGCTGATGGTCTAGGACATTTAGTCGCAGAAGTTTTGCCATGACCAAAATCGCCATTGACGTTTGGTTGCCCTCACCTCGCCGCCTGGACATCTCTCTGCTGGCCGCTGTGCCTCCGAGGTAAGCCCCTATCATTACCCTAAAACCTCTTAATCTTAACCCCCTAATACAAACACTACCCCCTACCCTAAAAACCTTAACCCATTACCCCATAAACCCATCCCCAAAAACCCGTTACACTAATCCCCTACCCTAAAAACCTAACCCCTTACCATAAAATCCCTATCCTTAACCCCCAACCGTAACTGCTGAAACCCCTTAAATTAACTTACCTTGTTGGAGAAATGGCCGGCGGCTCAGTGTCCTGTAGCGCGGCGGCTGCGGGGAAGGGTTCCCTCGGCGGCCAAATGTTGGCGCCAATGAGGTTGCGGCAAAACGGTCACGACCAGATATCTGATTCCGTTTGCTGATGCCTACGTAAATTTTAGGCACAGACGTAAGATTACGAAAGAAGTTAAAATTACGCATTGCCAATAGCACTCATCCAAAGACGGCATTGACCTATTTCAATACCGCCTGCTAATGAGTCTGTAGCACCTAACTCTGGATTGGCTCCTAATCGCATAAATAGCTATGGTGTGCTAAGGTTTTAACGCCACCATTATTTCTGCGATTACTCTACGTCTAAACTCTGAGTCTGGCCCGTCATTTGCTAAAGTAAGATTGAATGGTTCCAAATTAAAGTAACAAGAAAACACTATTTCCATGCAGCAGGGACAATTTATGCTTCACATTGAATTTAAAAGATAAATGAATGCACATGTGTGAGATCTTGCGAGCTAGTTTTTGGGTTCTTGATACACTGAGAAAATGACTTTCCAAAGGACAAAGATTGCTGGTGTTTCTCTGGTTATTTCACCCCTCCAGTAAAGAGTAATAAAGAAGATGTTGGAACGGTACTGTACCATGAAACATGTCCCATGGATGTCTCAAGCCCTGTGTAGACTAGGTTTATAAGGCAACCAACCAATATTCTATTTATCTACCGGATACTTGCATTCACCTGGTCCTAAAACCTGCATTAGCTGTTGATCTCCCCTAGGAGATGATGAGAGAATGACTGTCATAAGGAACAGGGAGCATTGAAAAATGTATAAACAATTCAGTCTTACACTTTTAAAATGAATGAATCCATCTGTGACAGGGTGAAGTCAGGTTCTGCTAGTTATGCCTGGGAAACAGCACTCAGAAGGTTAACCCAGGAAGAATAGCTGGGCAATCAGGAAGTAATCAGACACACCTGACAACCAGCATGACATATAAGGAAGCCATTGCTTGTAAGCAGGTGGCTGTCTCATTCTACAGAGCTATCCTAGACAAGCTGCTATACAGATGGATTCACAACTTGCTCCCTAAACCACAGTAAGAACTGTTAATATTGTTTCCTGACTGTTGTGGTTGTATGTTAAAGGTTTGGTAACTGACATAGCCAGCCAGCCTGATAGATAGGGCTTGGACTGTTAGTAAGTTCTCCCAATATGGAGTAGATGTTATTTTGCTTTTGTGTTGCCTTAAAGGGACAGTGTGCCCACATGTTTAGTAATGCTGTGGAGAAATAAAACCACTCAACATTTGCTTTAACCTGAAACTACACGTGCGGACTATTGTCTGACCTCGGCCACAGGCTGTCATGCCACACCATATTATTATAAAAAAAAATTAAATCCAGCTATCTAGAATTTGTGTCTACAATAATACAGAGTAAATGAGTTGTTCAGTATTAGATGATATCTTTTTTATGTGGACTAAAAATTGATATTATAAGATAAGCTTTCGAAAGTTCTCATCTCTTCCTCAGGAGAACTCTCAAAGGTTGTCTTATAATATCAATTCTTAGTCCAAATAAAAAAGGTATCACTTAATACTGAGCTACTCATTTACTCTGCACTATCGCAACTGAACTAACACAGCGATTTCTGTTTAATTCTACAATAATACAAATTCAGAAACATTTTAAGTATCCAGCTGATGTAGAGAAGTGCAGCTATTGAAGTTGTTCTAGCACAGGGGGGCACATCTCCAGTCCTAAAGACACCCCCAAACAGGTCAGGTTTTAAAGACATCTCAGCTTCAGCATTGGTGGCTCAATCAGTTGCTCAGTCTTTGCATCCTGAAAACCTGACCTGTTCGTGGGGGTTTTGAGGGCTGGAGTTGAGCACCCCGGCTCTAGGATACCAGACTTTTAGATCTGGTTTTGTGAGAGATCCTTGGTAAGGTCTATTTCACACATATATTTATTGGAACTGCCTCTAGTTAGGTGTGTGCACTATTGTCATCTACTGTACACAGCTCTACTGATTAAAATACACATTAAAACAGACAATAGCAATGGAAGAGCTGTACAAGCTGACATGTTGTATCTTCTGTTGTATATTGATCCAACTATACATTTGGATGTTTGTTACATTTTTTACATACAATGTACACAAGAAAACTATACCGTGTACACAGTGGCAAAATAAAAGCCTCACTGCTATCTGTGGTTTAAAAAATAAATAATAATACATTTTTATATATATATATATATATATATATATATATATATATATATATATATATATATATAGCAAATGGAAATATTCCTGTATGCTCATTTGCATGTCTTAGGCAGGTCTGCAACCCCGCCTTTCACCATTTTCATCCAGCACACAGCACTTCCACTGCAGCAAGGGATTCTGGAAAATGACATGCAAATGGACACACAGTGTCACCTTTTGCTTCAAAACCATTTTTAACATGGTTCCCTATAGGCTTAAGCTTGCTGCATGGTCACAGCTTTAAGCACAGCCAGGGTTAAGATGATAGCCAGAAAACCCAACCAACAGACCGGAGGGTTTTTGTCTCTTTTTTTTACCCACCATAACTTTATTTATTGCGTGGGTATATATTTATATACTGTGCACGCAATGTCTTGTATATAATGTATACCCTGTTCATTTATGTAACTGTACTTGGAACCATGTACTATTTGTTTTACTCTGTGCCCAGGACATACTTGAAAACGAGAGATAACTCTCAATGTATTACTTCCTGGTAAAATATTTTATAAATAAATAAATAAATTTATATATATATATATATATATATATATATATAATCAAAAAATAAATAGATGATACCGTTCTGTGGCTAACGAAATGCTTTTATTTGTGTTAGCTTTCGAGATACACTGATCTCTTCTTCCGGCGATGTTACAATGAATGAAGCAAGCAAAAGCTATACTATAAACAGTGTCTATTGGAATGTTATCTGTGCTGGTCCTTCCCCCGGTGTGGATGTGTTTTATGGCCGGAGGTGTCAAAAGGTTCCTGAAAGCAAGTGATGAAAGAGTGTGTATGTGTATCAGTGTGAATTAACATGAATGGAGAATTGTGGGCTCTCCATTCATGTTAATTCACACTGATACACATACACACTCTTTCATCACTTGCTTTCAGGAACCTTTTGACACCTCCAGCCATAAAACACATCCACACCGGAGGAAGGACCAGCACAGAGATAACATTCCAATAGACACTGTTTATAGTATAGCTTTTGCTTGCTTCATTCATTGTAACATCGCCGGAAGAAGAGATCAGTGTATCTCGAAAGCTCGCACAAATAAAAGCATTTCATTAGCCACAGAACGGTATCTTTTATTTATTTTTTGATTATTGAAGCTCGGCTAACACGGTACTGATACCTATATATATATATATATATATATATATATATATATATATATATATATATATATATATATAATATACACACAGGATTGATGCGGGGAGTCTCCGGAACGAAACCCCATTAATTTCAGCCCTGGAGACGTCCTGCTTCCCGTGATACTTACCAGTAGCCACTTTTCTCGGCTACCAAGTATCACATAATGACCGCTGTTCAAAATTCCCATGACCTGCGGCCAATAGAAAACTGTGACATCATCAGGTTCGGCTTCCTATTGGCTCGCGTGATGTGGGAGCTTGGAAGCCCAACTAGCTCAGCCGAAGCAGCTACCTGCACCTACTATGGAGGTATCTGAAATGAATGGAGTTCATCTCTGGAGACCCCCCGCTTCAATCCTGCCTACAGCAAATAACTACAAATACTTGTTAACATTTTTTAAATTGAACATATAATTGGCTATTCTATTTTTCACATATGTGGTGTAGTTTGTTGACACAGATTTTTGATAAATGAATATAGCACCAGTTATGCCGAATGCTACTGTACACGCACCTCACCTTCTGGCGAACCAGATTGTAATCTTCAGTAAGCCCTTTCTGCATCATGTTTGATAAAAAAAAAGTGGTAGATCAGTTTATATTTGAATGTGAAACAAGGTTTTTTTTTATAACAGATGCAAAACAGCTAGTGCAACACCCTCAAGACTACGGATTCACATGGTTGGTTGACAATAGGACTTGCTTTCTAAATGTGATAGCACTGCGCTATTTTCACAGTCTCTGAAGCATGTTAACAGCCAGTGGGCTTGATTAGTGTGCAGAATTAAATTCTCCTGAAGCCTCAGCAGATGTCTAGATCAGTGATGTGTGATCAGTGTTTGACCTTCTGCCCCAACTGCTGAATCTGATTAAGCAACTATAGATTAGCGGGATGACTGTTTGTAAACATTACATATGACAATTCAGTATATTTCCTCAAGTCAGGTCAAGTCTGGATCATTAGAGATTGATTTTAGTAGTCTACATAAATTAGTCGTTTAAGTGGATCCTTTTTAACGGAGCCGTAATTTCCTTCTATGCGGCTTTTTACTAGTGCCCCCAACAAATTAGGACATTTCAATTAATGCGGAATAAAATGAGCCATAGGTTTATTTACATTGTACTCACCCTTTTCAATGAGACTGACAGATTAACTCCTGAACTAAACATATAAATAGAACCAGTTTCCAGCTTTCTTCCCACCATGATATTTGACGGATCATGCATGTATAAATGTCTATCTTTATTTATATAGCATCATCCAGGTACATAGCGCTTCACAGCAGTAATACACGTGACATGATAATATAACACATACTAGGAATAAGCGCTTCAGACATAAAAGTAACTGGGGAAAGGAGTACCTCCCCCAAAGAGCTTACAATCTAAGTGGTAAGTGGGGAGAATTTACAGAGACAGTAGGAGGGTGTTCTGGTCAGTGCGTCTGCAAGGGGTCAAGGTCGTATATTGAGGGGATGGACATCCCAGAGGCAGTGAGTGAGGAAGGTTTTAGGTGGGAGAGGGCTCTAGATATAAAAGTGGTAGACAAAAGACATCCTTGAGCAGAACACACAAGTCGGGCAGGTGTACAGCGAGAAATTCGGGCTGAGATGTAAGGACGGGTAGAATAGTGTATAGCCGTAAAAGATAGGAGGATAATTTTATATGTACTGTAATACAGAGTAATAGGACACCAGGAGAGGGATTTCAACAGGAGAGATGCTGAGACATATTTAGGAGATAGTAAAGTGATTCTAGCAGCAGTGTTTAGGATAGATTATATGGGGAGACAGATGAGAGGCAGGAAGGCTGGACAGTAGAAGGTTACAATAGTCAAGAAGGGAGAGAATGGGGGCCTGCGTTTTTTAGCAGTAGAGCGACAGAGGAAAGGGTGTAGCTGGCAATGTTATAGAGGAAAATACAACAACGTGTTTTAGCTATATTGTGAATGTGAGAGGAGAATGTGAGGGAGGAGTCAAGTGTGACACCTAGGCAGCGTGCTTGTCATACTGGTTGTATGATAGTACTGCCAACAGTAATGTAGAAAGGGGCAGTAGGGAAAGGCTTTGGAGGAAGTATGAGGAGCTTTGTTTTTAGCATGTTAAGTTTGAGTCAGCGGATGGCCATTCAAGATGATATAGCGGAGAGATATTCAGAGACTTTGGTCTGTACATCAGGTGTATGGGCTAAAAGGTAAATTTGTGTCTCATCAGCATAGAGGTGATATTTGAACACAAGAGAAATGATAAGGTCACCTGTAGAAAGTGTGTGAAAACAGAAGAGGTTCCAGGGCAGACCCCTGGTGTACGCCCATAGAGAGATTGACGAAGAAGGAGGAGATGTTAGCAAATGATACACAAAGTACGATGGGAGAGGTAAGAGGACATCCAGGATATGCTCTTTTACGGATCCAAGAGTATGGTGGATGTGAAGTAGAAGAGGGTGGTCCACATTATCAAAGGCTGCAAAGTTGTCGAGTAGGGTGTAAATGATCCCTGTCTTTTGCAGCATGGCGGTCATTAATTATTTTGGTGAGGGCTGTTTCAGTGGAGTAAGCAGTGCGGAAACCAGATTGTAGCGGATCTATTAGATAATATGTGGTGAGAAAATCGAGGAAGTGAGAGAACACAAGGCGTTCAAGGAGTTTAGAGGCAAAAGACAGGAGGGAAACAGGGCAATAATTAGAGACCATACCTTGCAGTTATTAACCTTTGAACCAGAGATATAACCACTTACCCAGATGCAATTCACACTCTCAGTGACACCAGCCTGTTATACCCGGCAGTGAAGGGAGCCCACCCAAGTGGCTATTACAGAAGTTGGGCCGTCTTCTACCTGGGTGGGATCTCTCGGGAACCGCTCGTGTTTTGGTTCTAAAACAAAAGTTGGGTTTATGGCCTCAAATTGTTTTTCGTGTTTTAGTTCTGGTTTTGCAAAAACTCCATTTATTTGGTTATGGATTTTTAACAAGTATAGGAAATACTTAAAATAAGCAGGAACATAACAAAGCATCCAAAAATGCTTTCATAAGATCTTAAAGGTAAGGTTTGGGGACATTCTGATTCCCCCACCCAGTTTTGCCCAACTTTAGGTATTATTATTGATAATAATAATATTAATACAGAGTGGGAAAGAAACGTGTTTCTGCTGAATATCATTTGCTAAGAAGGAGAAACAAGTCACACAAGCCAATCAAGATAAAAGATTTGTAATACAGGATTCAAATAAATAGCTTTACTACTATATCTACTTAACAGATTTTTATTGTGATAAATATGTTAATCCCGCTAAATATTTTATTATGGGAAAATGTGCTATTGTTCAACCCTTCCCTAGGTGGAATTCAAAATCCTATTGACCATTGCACAATGTAAAATTACTTTACACACATTGTGACCGAGTCACTGTCCTTATGGACTAGAGAGCTAGCAGAGTTTATAGGTTCCAGTGTACAGGTGGTTAAATTCCTCTATGTGAGCTTGCTGCACCTGGTACTAATTAAGACAGCACTCCTAAGTGAAGGTTTAAAAAGGCAGGAACTACCCTGCACAAGACAGATTGCTTTTCTCCGGCAAGGGGGAGATTGTTTTTCTCCAAGCCAGGAAGGACCCTGGCTTTTCTGGTTCCCCAGCCCTGCAGGAAGCATGGCTGCTGGGAATAGCTGGGACAGCCACCCAGGATAAAGATTTCCATGCTCTGGACAGAGCCTGCTCCCCGGCCCTGGTGTTCCTGTTTGCTGTTGGAGCTACACAGAGACCCAGGGATAGGAATCCCCTACAATACAGATAAGCAATCAATAAGACTCTGCAATGTTAAAAGACTGTTTTGTTGCATAGGATAGTATATGTTTTGGACTGGGAACCAGTTTAGCTGGCCAGAGCCATTAGAAAGGGCCACAGCAAAGTTTAGTTAGTTTCCTTATAGGGAATAGGTTTTTATTTTATGATTTTGTTTTCTTAAAGGCACAGTGTACCCATGGTTTAAGTGGCTTGTGGACAAATAAACCGCTGAATGTTGAGGGATGAGTGCCTCTTGTGTGTCTATACACGTGTTTGTACTTTCCTATAAATTAAACCGTAGAAGAATGTGTCGCGAAGAGCCTGGGCAAACGGCAGCGATACATAAAGGGAAATGTTTGTCACAACATATATATGTAACTCACCCTCCCAGGTGTTGGTTACTAAAGTAGACAAGGTGTTAACAGTCAGAGTAGAGGTTAAGCTCCACTCAGTGGTGACACAGCACACAGTAGAACTGTGTCATAGTCATAGGGGATATAAAGGACAGGAGCAGAGGATTCTGGGAGAGATTTCCAGCATGGAAGAAAGAGAGAGGCTTCAGAGAGTAGAGGTAGGGAAGATGTTCCCCAGAATGTAGCATAGATTACACATCCCCTTTTATTGTGTTTAAGATAGGGTCAGTGCCTTTTCTGTTAGCATCCAATAGTATGGCCATAAGAGATAAGTGCCTCTCCCACTAACGGGAATGCAGACATGCCTCAGTGGGCCAAGCAGAAGGATGTCTGGGGATCAGCCCTATCTGCAGATCCCAACCCACAGCATTCAGTACCCCCTGAGGAAGTGGCTGTTCCAGAGCTATGCTGGAAAGTAACAGTAACGTTGCACATAACAGGCCAGGATCTCAGCAGGGGCCCACGTAAAAGGGACATTAAAGATGTTGCAAAGAAGGGGGGGGGGGCATGACCACCAGTTGATTATCAGTAAAGTAACAAGTACTTGCAAGGCCAATGTGTCAAGAGTGGGCACTCAGGGAAGACCTGTATAAAGAGTGATATCAGTATGGATGAAAAGAAATACAACTATGTTAATCTACATCTAATATGAATGCATTATTCCCAAGCTTGGGAACATAAATAAAGATTGAGGTTGTACTATAAAAACTCCTGGCGCATCCTTTCCATCGCCCAACCAACCACAGACAGCACCGAGACACGGTAAATCAATGCGGATGTCTAACACACCACTAACCGATGTAACCTCCCTAGGGAGTCAAAGGGTTACATATTCTGTGGTGAAATATTCTTCCACATTGTGTTCTTCTGTCCTATTTTTAAGCTAGGTTTCTATTTCATTCACGATTTTAGTTTTAGAGCATTGGCCTCTGTCACGGTAGCTTATGACAGGCTGTAATTTACACCAAAAATATATATAAATATATATATACCTGGGTTTGAACTGGGACGAGACTTAGATATGATAAAAATATAATTTATTCCTTGATAAAGGTGAACACACAAAAATGTACAAATAACAGCAAAATATAGACACTTACTTAAAAGATGAAAATGATGAAAACAGTCCCATCTGGACTGGCCGTTTCATACAGTTATCAGCCCAAGACATTGCATGGCATTTCTTCTCTGCAATCAAGATGGTATAGCACAACAGGCCTGATGACATGCAGGCATGAAGACAATGAACACATGAAGACAATGGGTAAAAGGGTGGCTCTGACTTATATATCATTTTAACCCTTCTTTCCCAGTTGCGGCGCCGAGCCGTCTAGCAAAAGTCCCTTTGAAGCTTTTGAAGCTGAGTTTGGACTTCCAGGGTTCGGTGTGAAATGTCACACTTAAACTGGTCAGTTCCTTTGGTCACTTGGGCCAAGCATAAATAATTAAGCAATTTAGCCTTTGATGACCAGGCGATGTAAATTCTAGCAGGATGTCCTTCCTGCTTATTACCATAGCAGAATGGAACCCAAATTCCTTATCTGCTATAAATACCTACCTAACTTCCTAACTTCCGTTCAGTATTACGTACAGGCAGGTGAGACATATTAATACATTCCGTCACACCTGACGCTTCCAGAGAGACCAAACATTACAGTGTAATATTAAAATTAAGGGAGATATTAATATCTGGCCTTTAGTGGCTGTTAGGGATACAGTGATTAGTCACCCCAGGGGGGCTTGGTGTCACGAATACACATATGTAACTCTTAGCATGTTCGGCCAAGGACATATCATAATATTCTTATATTTAATAAGGTCACTCATTCTGATTTCCTGCTTGGGAGCCCCACCCTTGCCCCCATCAATAAAACCCTTTGAAGCAGGCTTTTGGCTTCCATTGTAAGTGTGAAGAACAAACACTCAGTTTCTTGGTTCCTGCCTCCCGCATAAACAATTAGGGCAGTTACTTTTTGCTCACTGGTGCTATGTGTCACACCTAAGCCCAGACCTCCTTTCCTCTGGGTCTTTTGATATGCACTTCCAGAGGGCAGGCAGAGACAATTAGCATTCGGCCTGTACATTTTAAAACTGCCCCAGAAAGACACTTTATCAAAAATATATGTTCCCCTTATGACAAAGTTATATTTTTAATATGTGTGTACTTGGGGGGGTTACCCTGATGCTGCACCCCAAGACTCAGGGTGCTGGCTCACTCCGTTCCCAAATTACCAGTTTTCAGGGAACTGTTTATTCAGCACTGCATATAAGATTAACCCCTTAAGTCCCAGTGGGTGGGTTATGCAGACACTGATCCAGCAACAATACATTTACACAGGGGAATAAGCATTGTCATGTTATAACAAGGGTTAAATCACATTTCTGGGCCTCAGCCCAGTTAACCCCTGGTCTCCCTGGTGAGGTTAGAGGGTGGCCAATTGGGGGGTAATCCCGTTAATCCCGGGCCAAACCCTCACGATCGTCACAGCCTCTTTGGCCAAAGGAATTACAGATGTTCATTCAGATGTCCACTGGCATTATAAAATCTCTCCTTTCGCAAGCTGAAAAATGTTTTTGTCAAGTTTACCCCTTGATCTAAAGTTTTCATCATCTAGCATTATTCAACTGCTTACAAGTGAACAGATGTGTTTTCACTGTACATCTGCAGTAAAATTATCCGTCATTTATTTCCTCCCAGAAATGATGTTGTTCTTGTTTTCTTGGTTTGCCATTATAGAATAGGACGCTAATGCAGATAAGCATCTAAGTTCATAAAATTCATATTTATTATAGTTCTGGCTTTGCAAACAACAAATGGTGACACTTCCCTGGAGGATAAGGCTGTGGGGCGTCAAATTCCATTATCTTACAATCTTTTTATTGAATTGCTTTTTTATTCCAATTTTATTTGGAAGATGAATTGCATAATTTCCATTTGTTATTTATGAAGCTTTTTCTTGGAGCAGATTTGTATCTGCACTGAAACCAGAAATCAAAAGACACAAAAAGCAGTGATGGCTTTCGTTAGACTTATGCTAAACTTGCATCCTTTGTGCTCTCTGCTGTGTTTGTCCCGAGATTCACAGGTTCAAAAATAGACCAGGTCTATGTGGTCGGAATAACACAGGGGGTGTCTGAGAGAAGGTTTTTATTCAGCTAGCTGCTAAGGTAATGAAGCTGCTTTAATTTTATTTTAATGACATTAGTATTGAAGCTTGGGGTCTCCGGATCTGAACCGCCCCCTTTTTCCCGAGATGCAGGCGCCGGTATCGCTGCTATATTTAATTCTCCCTACTAGGGCTGTACCCCTTTGCCAGAAAGTCCCAGTCTTTATACCCTACAAGGGCAGTGCCCTCGGAGAGATATGAGGACTCTTGTGGCCTGGTTGGAAGAGCAGCCCTCTGTAAGGCTAAGGCCCCGCTCCCTCAGTCAGCGCGCCCGCACTGCTGACAGGCACAGACCGCGATATGCGGTCTGTAGGGAGCTGGAGCGGGAGGGGAGCGGGAGTGGGAGGGGGGGGGCGTGGTTTGAACAGAGGGACCCGCTACTCCCCCCCTCCCTCCACGGGCTCGGTCTCCCAGGCTGCAGGAGGGAGCTGCTGTGGGCTGCTGGAAGGTAAGCAGCTCCCACTCCCTCCCCCTTCCCCCACAAATGCCCTCCTCACACACACTGATACACACACCACCCCCCCTACCTTGTGGAGGAAGCCGTCTGACAGCTCCCGCTCCCGCCCCCGCCGCTGATAGGCTCATCAGCGCACCACGTGACGCGTCACCGCTCGGGATCACAATTTTCTTGCATCCCCTGCCGGCTGACGCGTCACAGCGCATAGTGAGCCGTGCAGCGAGGGGGAACTGGGACCAGCTAGGAAAGGATACCCCTGCTGGTGAGGAACGCACACGCGGCCACGCGCGCCGCGGGACACAGCGGGACCAAAGCCTAAGGTATTCAGTCTTATAGCCCTTGCATGAAAAGGAGGGGGGTTCAAGTCCAGCGCTCTCACAGGGAGTAAAGTCAAAACATCCATACAGACCTTGTGATGGGGGTTTTGTATCTCCTTCATTAGATTCCCAGGGTGTTTTTGTATCTCCTTCATTAGATTCCCTGGTTCATGCCATACTTATGGGAGATCCAGGCTTTTAAACCTCCCTAACAAGTCAGCTGAAACTTGACTTTTAAATATGTATATATATATATATATATATATATATATATATATTGTGACAGAAACCAGGGGATGGTAATAAATTCCGTATATAGGGCTCCCAGGATACTAGACAGTTTCTATCCTGTTTGGCCTGGGAGTGCAGCCTTATAATACATACACTCCATCCCACAGTTTGGCAAGCGCTGGAACTGAGGGATGAGAGATCCAGACCAGAGTTTGTCTGCTGCCTGATTTCTGTCACCTGTCATGCTAATTAGGAATCAGGTATGAAAGACTGATTTCCTGTTTGCTCTGGTCTCCCCACAAGAGCCAGGAGGCTGGAAGGCTGCTGAACTACAGAGGGGAGAAGCCTCTTCCCCAAACAGGTTCAATCTTTCTGTTCATTTGTGTAAGACTGCAAAAGTACCGTGTTTTGATGTTGGAAGTGGAAAAGCCACTTCCAACCCTGAGTCACGGATATCTAAGTTAAGTTATCGCTCAGGTGAGCAGCTTTTGTTTTGTTCGGTTTTCTGTTGTATGCACTGTGGCAGTCTCAGTGCCTGGGACTGAATAAACCAGGCATAGCCTGTTTAAAGGAACAGTACGTGACGCCTCATCATTTAACCTACCCTAAAAGACCGTGTTCTAAACAGTCCCGGACAAACGACGGAGCCCCGGAGTAAGCCGTTTGTCACATATGGTGGAGAATGCGGGCAGAGCACTAGGGGGTCTGCGGGTTGAAGAACTTTGAAAAAAAAAAAAAAAAAAAAAAAAGTTTTTTTCATCCTCTGCAAACAAGATGGAAGACGTGGTGGGTGCGCTGGTACGCAATGTCGCTGCCCAGAAAGACGCGAATGAAACCCAGCAACAGCTGTTAATAGCCCAGCAAGAAACTAATGCAAACCAGCAGCAGACGAATGCAGCCCATCAACAGCTGCTAATAGCCCAGCAAGAGATTAATGCCAACCAGCAACAGGCGAATGCCAACCAGCAACAGGCGAATGCAAACCAGCAACAGACGAATGAAGCCCTGCAAAACGCGAATGCAAACCAGCAAGAGACAAACCGCTTGCTGAGAGAGGAGCAACAGCGGTTCGCTCAGGGCTTACAGCAGGAACTCGAGATCCTGAGGGGGACTATCAGTAACCTTCCACTGGCAGCGGCAGCCCCAGTACCGAAAATGACCAGGGCAAGCCACTACCTTCAGAAGATGGGACCCTCGGATGATGTGGAAGCCTATCTTCTCACGTTTGAACGCACGGCACAGAGAGAGGGATGGCCAGAAGCTGAGTGGGCTGGTCTAATCGCACCCTTCCTAAGCGGCGAACCCCAGAAGGCTTACTTTGATCTAGAGCCAGCCGAAGCTAACGTCTATGCAAAATTGAAGTTCGAGATCCTCGCCCGCCTCGGCGTAACCACGGCTGTTCGCGCCCAAAGGTTTCACGCATGGTCCTTCACGATGGATAAAGCCACCCGAAGCCAGATGTATGACCTCATCCACCTCGCCCGGAAGTGGCTACAACCCGAGATCAACTCAGCCAGCCACATCGTGGAACGGTTGGTCATGGACCAGTTCTTGAGGAAACTTCCCTCTGCCTTACGCCGTTGGGTCAGTCGGAGTGACCCCCACAATGCGGATGAGCTTGTGGCCCTCGTAGAAAGGTACAATGCAGCAGAAGAGCACCCGCAACCCACAGTCGTGGAGCAACCCCACTACCCGAGGTTCCAGGACTCTTCCAGAGACGGTAAAAGGGTACCGGGGTTAAGGGGCGCTGAAGAGCGGCGACCACCTTCACGCAGCACCAGCAACAGTGGTTCGCACACTAAGGGCAATAGCCAACATGGGGAGCCGGGAAAAGGCTCTAAGTGGGACACAGACTATGTACCTAAATGTGTAAATTGTCATGAGAGGGGCCACACAGCAAAAATCTGCCCACTAAATGATGAGCCCATGCAATGCAACAGCGTGGAACCTTATTCGCTGTTGTCCCAATGTATGGGCCCTAGCCCAGAGGACCCCTTGAATAACCATCTGTGGGCATTTGTAAAGGTTAATGGTAAGAGGGTTCGGGCACTTCTTGACTCTGGGAGCATGGTCACACTAGTGTCCGAATACCTCTTGCCCATTAAGAAGAAACAGGGAAACAGTTCACAAAGAGTGGCAATTTGTTGTATACATGGGGATAATCATGAATATTCCACTGTTGATGTTTTTTTTGAAACAGAGTTTGGTTCTTTAGATTTCAAGGTGGGTATTGTACCCAAACTGGCACATGATGTGTTAATAGGGACCGACTTTCCCCATTTTCTAAAAATGTGGTCCCCCGCTCAGAATAGCGCCCAGAGTTCAATAGCGGACCATAATAAAGTATTAGAAGAAACAAATCCTTTCCCTTTTTCAGAAATGGAGGTTGACGAGGGCCCAAATAAGAAGGGGGAAAAGGAGGAGTGCTGTAAAATTCCCTTCCCCATCACTACTTTGGTAGGGAATACCCCAAATCAAGATGTTGAGCAGACACTTACCACCCCAGAACCGGATAAGACCCTCGCTGACATAGAGGTCAGTCCTGGGAGTTTTAAGAAGGCCCAGTGGGAGGACCCCACATTAGCGGTAGCAAGGGGAAATATACGGGACCAGAATAGTACTCCTGGCCAACCAGATAGGTCACTTGCTTACCCCTACTTCGAGGTAGAGAACGACCTAGTATATCGGGTTGATAAAAGGAAATCAGTTACAACTAAACAATTGTTGGTACCACGGACATTCCGTAACGTAGTATTACACCTCGCACATAGTCATCCATTGGGGGGACACCTAGGGGTGGAAAAGACAAAAGAAAAGGTTCTTCGAAGCTTCTATTGGCCTGGGGTTCTGGCAGAAATTACGAATTATTGTTCCTCATGCCCAGAATGTCAGATCACCGCCCCGTTCAAGGCGTACCGCAGCCCATTGGTACCCCTTCCCATAATAGAGGTACCATTTGACCGGATTGCTATGGATCTAGTAGGACCCCTAATAAAGTCTGCTAGGGGACATCAGCATATATTGGTAATATTAGATTATGCCACCCGATATCCGGAGGCAGTTCCCCTACGTAGCACCTCAGCTAAAAACATAGCAAAAGAGTTAGTAGTTCTGTTTTCCCGGGTCGGGATTCCTAAAGAGATTCTATCTGACCAGGGAACACCATTTATGTCCCAAGTAACGAAAGAGCTATGTAAACTCCTAAAAATCAAGCATCTCAGAACCTCAGTCTATCATCCACAAACAGATGGTTTAGTGGAAAGGTTCAATAAAACCTTAAAGAGCATGTTACGGCGGGCGGTTGATAAAGATGGGAAAAACTGGGATTGTTTGTTACCGTACCTGTTATTTGCCATTAGGGAAGTTCCCCAATCATCCACTGGCTTCTCCCCGTTTGAACTATTGTATGGCCGACACCCAAGGGGCTTACTGGATATAGCCAAAGAGACTTGGGAACACGAGGTTACCCCTTACAGAAGTGTAATAGAGCATGTTGCCCAGATGCAGGACCGCATTGCTGCAGTCCTACCCATAGTGAGGGAACACATGGAGAAAGCTCAAGAAGCACAGAGGAATACATATAATAAGGGTGCTAGGGTCAGAATTTTTTCTCCAGGTGATAGGGTACTAGTTCTGGTTCCCACCGTGGAGAGTAAATTCCTTGCTAAATGGCATGGGCCATATGAGGTCTTGGAAAGAGTGGGAGAAGTAAATTATAAGGTAAGACAGCCAGGTAGGAGGAAACCTGAGCAAATTTACCATATAAACCTACTCAAGCCCTGGAAAGATAGAGAAGTCTTGTTAACCCTAGTACCCCCAGGTCCGTCAGAGAATCAAGAAACTGACCCAGAGGTTAGCATAGCTGAAACCCTGTCTGTTCATCAGAAACGAGAGGTTCAGAATTTAGTGAAAAGAAACAAAGAAATCTTCTCTATACGGCCAGGTAGAACTAGCGTAATTGAACATGACCTAGTCTCTGAACCGGGGGTCCGAGTTAACCTTAAACCGTACCGAATCCCAGAGGCCAAAAGAAAGGCTATAAGTTTAGAGGTTAAAAAAATGCTAAAACTAGGTGTAATTGAGGAATCCCAAAGTGGGTGGAACAGCCCTATAGTCTTAGTCCCAAAGCCAGATGGTACAACAAGGTTTTGTAATGACTACCGGAAACTAAACGCGGTGTCAAAATTTGATACTTATCCTATGCCCAGGGTAGATGAACTTGTAGAGAGACTGGGCAAAGCCCGATATCTCACAACCCTAGACCTAACAAAAGGGTACTGGCAGGTTCCGCTCACAGAAAGGGCAAAAGAAAAGACAGCCTTCTCAACCCCAGACGGCCTCTTTCAGTATAAGGTGTTGCCTTTTGGCTTACATGGAGCTCCCGCCACATTCCAAAGAATGATGGATAAAATTTTAAAACCACATGCTCGGTATGCTGCCGCCTACCTGGATGATGTGGTAATCCATAGTGAAGATTGGCAATCCCACCTTCCAAAGGTCCAAGCTGTGCTTGACGCAGTCCGGTCTGCTGGACTAACTGCTAACCCCGCTAAATGCACTATTGGTCTGGAGGAGGCCAAGTATCTGGGATATTCTATTGGCAGAGGTTTACTCAAACCCCAAACACTCAAAGTGGAGGCGATACAAAATTGGCCAAGGCCAGTTACAAAAAAACAAGTAAGGACCTTTTTGGGGTTAATTGGGTACTATAGAAGGTTTATTCCCAATTTTGCAACTAAGGCAACCCCACTAACTGACCTCACAAAAGCAAGAGGACCGCTAATGGTAAAGTGGTCCCCCGAAACCGAACAGGCCTTTAGAAGCCTGAAAGAAGCTCTCTGTGCCCAACCAGTGTTGGTCACACCTGACTTCTCCAAAGAGTTCGTAGTCCAAACCGACGCATCTGAGGTAGGGCTGGGGGCGGTACTCTCCCAGGAGTCTCAAGGTGAGGAGCACCCCATCCTTTATTTAAGTAGGAAACTAAATCCCCAGGAGAAAAATTACTCCATAGTAGAGAAAGAGTGTCTCGCAATAAAGTGGGCTGTAGAGACGCTCAAATACTACCTGTTGGGGAGAAAATTCCGGTTGGTCACAGATCATGCACCCCTTACCTGGATGTGTCAAAACAGGGAAAAGAATGCTAGAGTGACCAGGTGGTTCCTAAGCCTACAACCCTTTAAATTTTCTGTGGAACACAGGTCAGGGCACAAACATGGCAATGCTGACGGGTTGTCAAGGATGCACTCCCTAATATCCATGGTCGCTCATCCCTCGAGGTCTGAGCTGGGGGGGAGGATATGTGACAGAAACCAGGGGATGGTAATAAATTCCGTATATAGGGCTCCCAGGATACTAGACAGTTTCTATCCTGTTTGGCCTGGGAGTGCAGCCTTATAATACATACACTCCATCCCACAGTTTGGCAAGCGCTGGAACTGAGGGATGAGAGATCCAGACCAGAGTTTGTCTGCTGCCTGATTTCTGTCACCTGTCATGCTAATTAGGAATCAGGTATGAAAGACTGATTTCCTGTTTGCTCTGGTCTCCCCACAAGAGCCAGGAGGCTGGAAGGCTGCTGAACTACAGAGGGGAGAAGCCTCTTCCCCAAACAGGTTCAATCTTTCTGTTCATTTGTGTAAGACTGCAAAAGTACCGTGTTTTGATGTTGGAAGTGGAAAAGCCACTTCCAACCCTGAGTCAGGGATATCTAAGTTAAGTTATCGCTCAGGTGAGCAGCTTTTGTTTTGTTCGGTTTTCTGTTGTATGCACTGTGGCAGTCTCAGTGCCTGGGACTGAATAAACCAGGCATAGCCTGTTTAAAGGAACAGTACGTGACGCCTCATCATTTAACCTACCCTAAAAGACCGTGTTCTAAACAGTCCCGGACAAACGACGGAGCCCCCGGAGTAAGCCGTTTGTCACAATATATATATATATATATATACACACACACACATATATATATATATATATATATATATATATATATATATATATATAGCACAAAACACTGGTATGTGTTGTTATATTTGATATAGAAGGACATCTTTGAGCATTTCGTGTTACCTTTAGCATTGCCGAGATGAATTTATAAAGTAAAAACACCTGGTGCCTAAAGCCATATAGCAATAGCTAAATTACTTCATTATCACATAGACACAAGCTGAACTTGATAACTATTACTAACATTGCAAAACTCAGTGCATAATTATGGTGTGGTGGGGGATTTCTAAGGTGAACTAACAGCATCTATACGAGTTGAATAAATTAATTCTTCTATTGCGTACAATTTCTTCTAGTCTTGCCAAGCACAAGGTTTTTTTTGTCCTTTTTGTAGGCAACTTTTAATTCCTAAAAGATGTTCTTAGCAGATCCCCCAGATACTCAGTCTTAAAAAGGACAACTTTTCTTTTTGGCATGCCACAACTTGGCTTATTATATATTTATAAAGTGGATTTTGGCAGAGTTGAGTAATATTATGCTGTCCTCGACTTCATACTGTACTAATGAGAGTTTTGGGTTGTTGTGATCATGGCCAAAAAAAAAATCTATCATTAAAAAAAATTGTAATATCCTTTTATTAGGCTGCAATTGCAACATGTACAAAACCAAGTTCAACAATGCTCTTTTCCATTGTCATATTCGAAATGTGAAAAGGTTAGTTCTTCTGGTCGCTAATAAGCCAAGTAAAATATCTTCTGATTTAAAGTGCAGTTCAGCAAACTACTTCAAATTAAGCACAAAAAAAATAACAAAACAGTATATGGGTGAAGTCTCCACTCAAAAATCGGAAATGCTAAATGTTTTGTAAGCGCAAGAAACAGATACATTTTTCTGATCTTTCTAAGTTGAATGAATTGTACCTGAAATATGACTATGTCGTATGCCTTTCCCTGCCAACGGACCGGCAATGCATTGCTCTGTAGAGATGTAGGCTGCTTGTTCAGTGCAAGGGATTGGTGAGATGCCTCCAAGGAGTTTGCCCCCCAAAATAAAATGTAATGACGTATCGCAGTCAGTGTAGTGGTTTCCTGAGCTTATGGGGTGCAAAGAAGTTTGGGTAGCCGTGTTGGCCCTTTCTTCCATGTGGTAACAAAGGAGGGAGAGGTGGTATGAAACCTTTAATTGAACAAACAAGTAGTTGATGCGTTACAAGCTTTCCAACCTCTCAGGGTCAGGGTTACCCGATGAAGAACCCTGAGAGGTTTGAAAGCTTGTAACATATCAACTACTTGTTGGTCCAATAAAAGGTATCATACCCCCTACTCCCTCTCCCTTCTTTGTTACTACATGAGCCCATGGGGGGGACTGCACACTTCTTACGATCCCAATTTGCACCTTAACATTTGCACCTTAACGAGGGTGGTGATGCTGTCAATTACAGCAAGACGTTCCAAAGTAGGACCCCAGAAATGCTTTGCATCCACAGCAGCAAGGCATTGTAGGGCTTGACTTTGGAAGCTCCTGCAGTAATTGACAGCTGTACCATCCATGCTGTCTGTCCACACTGAAGTGTAGTGTGGGGCCTTATTAAACGTGTATAACCCTCCCTGCCCGGCTTCCTAGGGAGCTTACATCGGTGTGGTGTGTATATGACTACTCCGCATGGTTTACCTTGACTCGGGGTCCTGGAATTCAGGCGGCGTGGCAATGAGGTAGCAAGGTTGTAAAACAATGGGCACAGGAACATTAATAACACAACTGTAATTTATTTGTGTCCCCAAACACTAGGACCGTTTATCAATATATTGACATGTTGCACTGTATTTTACATCAAACATACACAAATACTGTTCTTTATACTTAAATGAAGGTACATATATTGTTCCTTTACTGTGATAAGACCCAGGACCCCTCCTAATAGTTGTTTAACCGCCTTCCTCCTTATTTTAGTAATAATAGGCCTATTGGGGATTCTAGCGGGTTCTGAATATGTAACCAAATACCTATAGTCGTTCGGGTTTCTGTCACTTCCACTTCAGCCAGAAAGGAATGTACATGCAGATCCGCAGTTAGAGACAATTCGCTGGCGTCTAGGACTCCTCATTACTAAGGCCACTCTAGCACATGCCGTTCCATACTTAGCACTTTTCTTGGACTCCCTTAGTCAATTAGGGATCCTAACTGGCAAGGTTACTGCCCCTGTCTTGAACATAAAGTAGGGGGGGGGGCTGGTCTATTCTATTACCTTAAAAACATGGGTGTCTACTCTCCCGAGGCTCCTCTCCTCATGTCCTCCTGGAACCTAACTTTCCAGAACAGTCTCTTCTCCTTGAATATCTCTGCATGATGTCTGGATCCCCCTAACAACCCAGGGCAGGCATATCCTACAGTAACACTGCCCCCACAAGCTCAGGAGGACACTGCACTGCCTGGGATCGGTCAAACAGTTTTGTCAGCAATAGTGTGAGTAGGCAATAAGATTTATTAATTAGGGTTTCATGGAACAAATATTTCCTAAAGGGGGGTGAACAATGTAAAAAATGTTGGTAACCTCTACCCTAGATACTTATATTATGACTGTGGGAATTAACTCACAGCAATTTGAATCTCTCCAATGTCTCATCCAAAATTGTCCTAGAATAAAAAAATCACACTGGCTGTTGCCAAAGAATGTAGGGAAACGAGCTGCTCTCTCCCCATGTTTTCATCTTATGCCTCATTTCTATCCAAAGGCATTCTTTGGCTTAATTAATTTCGCTCAACCATCTAGCCAGATAAGAAATCGGAGATAGGATTCATATGCCTCTTCACCCCTCCCTCCCCCAGTAGGGTCGCCACATTTAAGTTTTGTAAATACAGGACGCCAAGATCCAGTAGGAAAATTAAATTTAAATCCAGACATTTCCTATATGTTTTCATGACAAAAACACATGCTGTTTCTCTCCTCCCCATCTCTTTCTCATCCACTCCTCCTTCTCCTCCTCACAGCCCATCTCCTCCACCGCCCTCCTACTCCTCACAGCCCCGGCCAACTACTCACTTCCCCCTTATAGCTGCTCAGCACTTAGCTGGCAGAAGACAATTAGTTGCCAGGTGGCTTCTCCAAAAATACTGGACACAATGGTGAAAGGTGCGACACGCTTGAGACACCTCTCACCACTCCATGCTGTTTCCACCTCTCCTTGGCACCACTCCCAGGCTTCAGACTAGCTGCATTACCCAGCAGCAGCCAATAGGGATAGAGGAAGCTGCCCAGCCCCCTAGCAACAGCCCTGCTCTCTCTCTACTCGGGAAAATCACGTGCCTCCAAGCTGGTCAGGTCAGAGAAGTAATACCGGACACATACATGTGTTGAGTCTAGGACATTATCATGAAATCCTTGTGGATTCTGTGTCAATATAGAAAGGACAGAAGCAGGCACTCTATCATAACATATAGCAGATTTATTCAATAACTAAATGTTATTCGGTGTGATTGAGTACCTGCTTGTTCTGTGTGTTTGTGCAAATACCAGCTTGGATCCACAATTTGATCTTATTTATGCATAAGATGCTGAGAGTGCCTTGTGTGTGTATATCTATCTATCTATCTTACATGCTGTATACACACACACACACATGGTTTCCTAGACGCTACTCATAATTGGAAATGGATATCTTCGGTTGAATAAACAGTTTATTATACTAAAATGTCTTGGGTAAGACTTTATAAGAATAGTGCGTCAACTGAAGCGTCATCACGCAATACGCATTGACATTACATCATCACGCAAGCGCACAATCAGGCCGGATCTAGCGCAGGACTTTTTTTCGGCTGATTACAACTGGAGAGTCGTTTTAATGCCAAATTGGATTTTTGTGAAGATACCAGCGGTCCGCTGTTCGATTACACCATAGAGTGGGATCTGGACTGTGGATTTCAGACGCAGAGTTACCTGTTTCGCGGTGATAATTATTCACAAATCGCAAATTTTATTTCTACCCTTGTGAGTGAATTTCTTCCCCTTCCCTCCTTTCCCACCATTAAATGTACTTTTTTTTCGCTATTATTTATTTATAAAATATTTTACCAGGAAGTAATACTTTGAGAGTTACCTATAAACCATACCATACCATAAAGTATGTCCTGGGCACAGAGTAAGACAAATAATACATGGTTACAAATACAGTTACATAAATGAACAGGGTATACATTATATACAAGACATTGCGTGCACAGTTAAAGAAAATATATATTATGGGCGTATGAAACAGTTACAGACCAGATTAAAATGTGAGACAGCCTTAGATTTGAAAGAACTTAAACTGGTGGTGGATGTGAGAGTCTCTGGTAGGTTTTTCCAGTTTTGGGGTGCACGGTAGGAGAAGGAGGAATGGCCGGATACTATGTTGAGCCTTGGGACCATGAACAGTCTTTTGGAGTCTGATCTCAGGTGATAAGTGCTGCGTGTGGTAGGGGTGAGGAGCTTGTTCAGATAGCTGGGTAGCTTGCCCATGAAGAATTTAAAGGCAAGACAGGAAAGGTGAACTTTGCGCCTAGACTCTAGTGATGACCAATCTAGTTCTTTGAGCATTTCGCAGTGATGTGTGTTGTAGTTGCATTGGAGAACAAAACGACAAATTGAATTGTAGAGGGTGTCAAGTTTACTAAGGTGGGTTTGAGGTGACAAGCCATATACTATGTCTCCATAGTCAATAATTGGCATTAGCTATGGGGCGTGCGCTCTCTCTTCTCTTTTTCCTCTAGGTTATAATCAGATGTGGTTAATCCTTTGGAGAGCTGCCGGAGACCCCCACACCGCAATTAATTATCAGTCATCTGATGGACTTTTCTAAGGACTGGTTTCTATAACTTCATTGTTATTTCACTGTTTGCACCTACAATTTTAGTCTTATACCAATTGTGTATTATATATTTCGGCTACACTCACCTATTGTTTCTACACTTCCAATAGGTTAGTTTATAATTAACACATCATGTTGGCGCTACTTTATTATATATATATATCTGTGTGTGTGTGTGTGTGTGTGTGTGTGTGTGTGTGTGTGTGTGTGTGTGTGTGTGTGTGTGTGTGTGTGTGTGTGTGTGTGTGTGTGTGTGTGTGTGTGTGTGTGTGTGTGTAATATGGGGGGAAAGAGTGTCTCTACCCTAACTAATTGGTGGGAGAGGGAGGACCCAAACCCGAATCCGAACAAGGTTTTGGTTGGTTATTGTCACGGAATTCGGGCTCATTGATCAGAACTACGTTCAGTTCTACTCAGACTTATGCCGTTCTGAGGGGGGAGAGGAGGGAGGGGTTGTATTTCAAACCTGCAAACATGCCGATCTTTAACCCATTAGAGACAGGAAGTTGCTTAGCCGCTATCTCTTCTTTTTAAATTAACAATTACAATTCATGAATTACCATGTCAACTCTATGTAAACATATTGCACATCATTACACATTTAGGTATTATATCATCAGATTTTTTTTTTAAATGCACAGAAAATTATATCACACAAACAGTCATTTTGCCAACAATACATATTTTATTAAATTTGTTCTTACGGTTTGCCGAGGACGCTAAGCAACCGCGAGGAGCAACCTGCAGACTGCCCTTGAAAAACAAAGAATGTATCCAGTGACACACACGGAGCTTTAATACCTGCTAGAAAAACAAACTGAGAAGTATCATAATTACTTTAAAATGTGCGGCTCAAAAATATATATATATCACATAAAAGTGACATAGCAGAAAGCACATTCCTGCAAGAGCTGTGCAGTTATGTAACAGCTAGGGCTGAAGCACCATTATTCCTTTTGAAGCAGAGGATATCAAAGTAGTAATGTTTTTATTTATTATAATCATTCATATCTATTTTCGGGCATACCTGATGATAAAGGTAGCTTTGAAGACTTTTTACATCTGCTAATCTATGGCAGGGACACATTAAAAACCAACTACATGCTAGTTGTACGCTTTGATTTTGATATAAAAAGCAGCAAAATATATATGTAAACGACTTTTTATGCCAGGCTGTTATTATTCTGTCATTTGGGTGCATCATGTTGCTGCCGAATTATATTACAGAATGATGCGTTCTGCTTCAGTGAAAACCGATTGAGTTCCCTGCTGTATATTGTGTCATACACCTGCTTTGAGATTACAAAAACACTTAGAGCTCAGATGCAGGTTTTAATGACGGGGTGGGGGGGTGAGATAGAGGAATGCACAAAAGTGAAAGAGATACAAATTGACATCCAGTAGTAGAAGAAAATGTAAAAGTTTTGCTTGAATTACAATGTGTTTTTGCTTCAACGGCAGTGAAAGCAAAAACAAACAAAAAGTTATGTTTCGACTGCGATGCAAATATCAACAGTTTTTGTAAATGTTATTTGCATGTAAAAAAATGTTATTCGGTAAGCAAAAAAAAGGGGGTTCAAGCGCACATGCTGTTTAAATGTTAAACCCAGTGAACACACTAGTGATAAAGGTTGAAAAAAATAATACAACTGGGTGTAGTGCAGCTCCAGAAATGGACTCGGTCAATGTCCAGACAGGTACACAGGAGGCGGAAAATCAGGAGTGCAAATACACCCAGGATTATGCAACTGACAAAAATAAAGCACATACAGTGTAGTGCAATTTCGTTTAGACCAAAGAAATTTTAAGTCAAAGGTCATCGGTATCTCACTCACAATTGCAGAGACTGTTAACGGAAGTATGGTTGTATAGAGTAACCAACCCCCAGGTGTTTTTCTTCAGGTATTCTCAGAGGGCTCCCTCAGGGACTGATGGATAGAATTCCCATATGTGAAGAACAGAGAGGACACAGAGATAGTATAGATTGCTTTATAAGTAGTGCAAAATAAAGGTAATACACTTACAAAAGTGCTGTAAATACAGGCATTGGGACCACCCCGGGTCAGACAGTGCAGAAAAACTGCAGCACTCCTTCTTTTTCTGATGATCCATCTGTAGTGGCCGTCCACAGGGGAAGATGTCAAGGTCCAGGGAAGGGAGAACCAAATCTTGGCCCAGGATCCTCAGAAATGTCCTCCACACATCTTGGGGATCTCCCAACAGGCTGTATGCTCCCTACACGTTTCACTCGATTGGAGCTTCCTCAGGGGTTAATTCAGTAAGTAAAGCTTTATTGCCTATATGGGAAAATGGCTTCCTATTGGCCCACAGACCGGGAAATATCTGAAGACCGGACATATTGTGAGCCCTGGTAGCCAAAGAAAGCAGCTACCATCACCTAATTTGCAGGAAAGTATGTCCCGGGGTTCTTAGAGCTGAAATTGATGGGGTTCAGCTCTGGAGACCCCCTGCTTCAACCCTATATACTGTATATATTTTTTTAATCCACACAAAAATCAGTCGCCTTGAATTGCCTCTTTAAGTACAAGTAGCATCTTCGATCTAAAGTAAGATTGGTCTGTATTATCACACTGTTGTTTACCTGGGGTTAGGTGGTAGTAATGTGTTGTAATGTATTTTAAGGTTTACTACTTTCCCTTAAAAATCTTACATTATCTGCTTCATTTCACACTGAAGGAGTAGCTCAATGAGTGAACCTCACAATCTCATGGATTTCCTGATCTTAGCCATTGACATATGTGACCTAAACATTTCAAAAGTTAGCCCATTTTTTAATAGCTTTGCTTAAATAATGACTGAATGTACTGTAGGTATTGCTAAAGGAGTCATTGAGTAAAGACACTGACTTAATAAACAATGGACATTGTTTGAAGCAGGGCAAACCTGGTTCAATTTCCAGTGTCGGCTCCTTGTGACCTTGAGCAAGTCACGTTATCTCCCTCTGCCTCAGGCACCACAAAATAGATTGTAAGCTCATCTCGGCAGGGACTGTGTCTGCATCATTCCTACGTGCTGCATACTGCGTGCTATACTGCAATTGTGACGCGCTTTGATTCCCATTGGGAGAAAAGTGCTATATGAACTGAAGTTATTATGATTCATTTCATCCCATTACTTTTACTCATATTAAATGCTATACCCCATGTTGGCATGATTACCAGTGTGAGACTTATCAAAGTAAATCTTCATGTGAAGGAGAAAGATCTTTATCCACTTATGTTACATTTTCTATCCTTTTTCTCTGCACCAGCATAAATGCCATAAAATGCTTCAGCACATTAAAGGGAGTTTGTTAAGGGCAATTTGATGCGTCTGTTGCCATGTAAAACAATCTGGCTTTTGTGATCGATGGAAAAGTAAAAATCATGCTTCAAAAAAGAACGTGGAATGAAAGCAGTTTAAGGTTTTTAGAGGGATTTGTAAAAAGTACATTCAGCAAAAGCAACAGCTCATACGTGACTTTTCAAACTATATCTTCATGTAGTTCATAAATACGTATCCAGCACAGCAGTCTCCATCTCATTTTCTATATAATTATAGGTGAGCATATTCTTTTTTGGAAAATTGCATGGCGTATAATTAATATGAATTCAACTATTCATTGTGAATCTTACCATATATTTATGTAACCTCCTGTGTCTGCTATCGGCTCAGGACATGGCCCCTTTAAGAATTACATTCCACTGGACCATGTGACTGTGCTTAGCCAGTGGAATGACAGTTGGTAAGAGTTGGAAAGGGATTGCTGAGGGGACTGGGGTGGCAGTTTGTTTTGATATGGTGAGGATATGGAGAACACTCTGCAAGGGCCTGCCCGATTCATGCAGTGAGGAGACTGGGGGATTTTGCTGGCCAGTACAATGAGCAACAGCTAAGGGGAGAAATATCAGGATGTAACAGCCAGAGGAAAGAAGGAGATCCCCCTGCATTGGAACACAGGTTATGTTTTCACATTAACTGTAAGAAGCAGCAGCCTGCAACTGTGTGAATCCAGAGCTCCAACGAAAGGTTATTGTACAAATACCCTGTCTGATCAACAGGGAATGTGAACTAATATGCAGTGACTGTAAAATATATAAAGACAGAGGTGCAACGTTAGTGATTTGTTTAGTAGTATTGCAGAAATACTGTGTGGTTATGTGGTAGCCCTGTGTATGTATCTGTAACAGGGACTTATCCCTGTTAAAGAAAATGCTTCTAAATCGAGCAGGGAGCTGGTTAAGTGCAACAGGCAATCAACCAGACTCCAGCTGCCTAATCAGAACTCTGTGAAATAGTATCATCTGAGACACAGGAGGAGGATTCCTGAGCTCACAATTGGGGCTCAACCAGGAAGGACAGACCAGAGGTCCCCTAGTCCACAACTGGGCTGACCTGGTTGAACAACAGATGTCTTGAGCTGCAGAGGGGCTGACAGCAAGACAAAGGGGACAAGACCTCTATACTTGGATGCAGACATTGCCATAACACACAAGGGTGCGGACCCAGGGGTGCAGAGAGGCCTTCCCCTACAATTACAAGAAACAGATAAGAGTCTTTCTTAGGCTACGCTTATAGTGAGGGCAACGCGACGTCAGGCTGTGGTCGCTGGTAAAATCAAATGGAGATGACTTCCAGTGATCGTGACCAAGCCATCACTCCGTCGCGCCGTTGTGTCAGGCTTACTATAAGCGCAAGTGACTGTGGCAATGCATTTGTTTTGACGCGATATCGCTTCGCTGTTGCCGGCACTATAAGCGCAGCCTTATGGGACTGTTGTATATCTGTGTGTGTGTATATATCTATATATGTCTATCTTTGTGAATAGATTAGCTACCCACCCAGTTAGAGGGCTGGACTAAATGTCTAGATATTCTTCAAGCGGAGTAGGCCTTTCTTTTGTTTATTTTGAATGTTTTTGCTGTGTTAAAGGAACAGGCGCAATAAAGCCTAATTTTAGTTTCACTTTAAACGGTCTCCATTGCGTACCTCTGCACACGTGTCTTACAGTATCCCTGTGCAAAACGATAGATAAAGTAATATAAAGTTTGTTATAATTCCTTACAGTTTTGTTGTGTCTAATTACTCCTGCTTCCCACTCTGTGTACCACCCACTATAAGAGTTAAACCCCAAGTTACAGGACTCAGTCCCCCACCTCAGTAACAGGTTCTTTAGTCTGAGGTAAAGTAAAGAAGGGTTACATTTAGTAAGTAATAACATAGCTTTTACTTAATCCTCTGCTGGAGAAAGAGGCGAGGTGTGGAATATCTTTTCTTTGGAAAGTTCAAAGCTTGTAGGATAGATTTGTCATAATAAAAGCACACAAAAGCCCTGTTTTCACTGTGAATAGCATATGCACAGGCCATCATCAACAACTATTACAAGAGATTAACTGTGTGCTTATAAACCATAGTTCCCACTATGCTTTTCATCAGTAGCTAGGGGGGGATTTTGTGGAATTTATTTTGTGCTGCAGGGGTCTAATAATATTAGAATAAAAGACTGATATTTTCTATCAGTCTAAGTAAAAGTATGGGGAAATGCTGTCTCTCTTTTTAAATAGCCTTTCCCCCCTGTGTTCCTGGTTCCATTCTTATCTGACACAACTGCAGTCAGGACCTTGTCTCCTCAAACACAGTTCCCTTACTACAATCATCGACCCTAAACATGTTCAGACGAGATATTTAGTTAAGGACGGTAATGAGGAGTGGCTCTGACCTGTAAACAATGACACAGTTTGAATCAGTAGAATATGGTTCAATTCCCGGTATCAGCCCCTTGTGACAAGAAAAGGCAGTATAGGAAGCGCTGCAACACTTAGGACAATCGGGATCTTCAATCACACTTAAAACCACAATGGTAAGATAGTAATGGTAAAATACTATAATAAAATGACCACAGTAAAAACACAGTAAAACCACAATAAAAAGGAACTTATAAAATGACCTTATAGAATAAATAAGAATGTCCAAAGTGCAGTCCTGCTGTCAGGGTCCAAACCAGGGGATTATCCAAATCCCCTCACAAAGTCTAGCAAAAAGACATTTGGACTAGTTTGTCGCAAAGTGCTGCAATATTACACAGAAAGGAGTTTCCAATCCTTGTGACCTTGGGGCAAGTCACCATACTGTATCTCTGGGTGTCTCGGGCACCAAAATCATAGATTGTAAGCTCATCTGGTCATGTCTGTAAACATTCCTAGGTGCTGTGTACCGTTCGCTATACTGTAACTGTGATGCACTTTGAGTCCCATTGGGAGAAAAGCGCTTTATGAAATAAAGTTATTATTAAGGGCACAGTAAAACTACTAAAGAAGACCATCTTTTATGATGGATTAAAAACGTAGAAAACATTCAATGATGTTAATAAATTACAGGGAGATAAGTATCAGGAGTCACAGATGGGCGGTATGATGTTGAGTCTGAATTAAAAGCACCAGGTTTGTATTTTGCCTGTTGTAGTTCTAGGCCAAATGTGTTCCACTTGCATCACTGAGCAAGTTGGGGATGGTTTATTGCTTGGAGTTAGGAGAGAAGTATCTCCATGCAATATTATATTGGTATGTACTGCAGTGGAACTAAAGTTTATGTCAGGTCCTGCACACTTTGCTCAAAAGATCAGTGTGAGATGTCGAAGCTCGTAGATCAAGTTTTATACATTTGCTCCTGGTGCAAATTGACAAAACCATGGTTTGCTCAAAGTTAAGGAGCAAATGACATCATGGTGATATCTCCCACATGTAGAGATGGGTGGAACTGTCAAAATCTGTTCTCTGGAATTTCCCAGGCTTTCCCTTCAAAATCCGTTCCGCAGGGTAAAATCCGTCTGCGGATTGGGTATTAAAGCTGCTAACCCAGCAATATCCTACATGTGTGTATTTTTTTTTTTTTAATAAATCACTTCTGTAGTATGAGAAAATACATTTAGCATTTTTCTTTTCAAAAACAAATCTGAGTTACATTTTTAATGTATAAAAAATGCTTGTTTCATTATGTTTCTATAGCAGCCATTTACAAAGTCACATCCCCTTCCTCTTCTGAAACAGGCTCTGGCACACCCCTTTATGAGCCCTGCCCTCTCTCTAGCAGTGCCCCAATTTTATATAATGACTGCCTGTTCACATGATCTTCCCCACAGAACTTTGCTTCTTTGGTCCTCTTCTGCTGCACTGACAGCAATTTAGTGAACCCCCAAGCTGAATCTTTGCCAATCGATCACAGGAGAACGGATCAAACGACAATTTAGCTAATTACATATCAGTGTGTGGATTGTATTGATGCGCATATTAAAAGGGGGAAAAAATAAAAATAAATAAACGGCAGCTTGGACTTCTGCTTTAAACAATCCTAGCAGATTAATCCAAATCTGCCATTGGATACAATCAACATTGCGAATTGTTATATATCTGCACTACGATTGTTAAAAGTCTTCTGCATGGATAGTGGCGTTTTATTGCTGAGATTTATTCATGTTCGTGTTCCTGGAAAAAGACTTTCCAATCACCGTTTTGATTCAAATGTTATGGTTTGGTTCGTTTTCATAGTAACTTGTTGGTTTTAGTTATTTCACCTCTAAACCAGAGTCAAGTACATGTAAAATAATCCTTTTAGGCTACAAAGTAAAGGGTCAGAACCATTACAGCTCAACAATTGAATCCACAAATCGGCAGCATGCACTTATAGTTACTGAAAGTTATTTTTTTTAATGTGATCTATGGGATTGTATATAGAAAATGAGTAGACATTACACGGCTATAAGTGGTGCCCTATTGTATATGAATGTCTTTTGAACTTCATTTTTAGTTGATTGTTGTTTATTTGACGCTTGGCAGACACTGTGCAAATGCAAACCAATTGGTATTTGGAATTATGCATGGCTCATTAATTGAGTTCAACAGCAGGAAAGGCTGGAGCAATCAGTTTAGAAACACATACTGTACCGTACAGCATCACTACAGCGAACAAGAATTTCTATTACAAGTTCTCAGCAAACAATGAACCAGACAAAAGTTAAGAAAACTACTCCAACATTAAATCAGAGTTCGGCACAAATAATTACTGTACCATGCACGCTGCCTTTGAAAATCTTTTTTCAGCAAGAAAAGGTATTATTTGTTGGACCAAGTATAGAACAAAGGAACAAATGCACAAATCTTTGATCTTTTTGTCATATTTAGGCTAACAAACCCAAGTTTACAGTTCTTTTTAATTCAGTACCTATTAAAACAAACAGTTGGTGGATGATTGATGTATTCCTAGAACGGTTTCTTTATGTTTGTCTGGTATGTACATTTACTAATGTACTTTTGCAGTTTATAGTTTGCTGAACACTGTTTCATCAGTTCACTTTCACCTGCCTCAAACAGAATTTCTCAATATGACTACACTGTTCTTCTAAAACCATAATATAGCTGACATCTAAAGCTTAGGCTAAATAATTAGTTACCCTACACGTACACACATTTTCAGAAAGGTATCCTATATCACTTTTTTTTGCCAATACAGGGAAACAAACGTATTTATCCAGTCCAAATACTGTAGATCTGGCATTCGAGAAGATTTTTTAAGAGCCCTTCAAATAACTAAGCCACCAGAATTATTTTAGGTATCGGAGGGGGGGGGGGGGGGGGGGAAGGGTTGCACAGCATGAGAATTTGGCTTCATGTTCCTGTCCTGGCTTAAGTGACTTTTTTTTCAGAAGTTCACAGAATACCTTCAATCATAGAAACTGGAGATTAGACCGAGCAATTGTTCCATGAACTCTGTTCTTAGGTGAATGAGGAGAAAATATATTGGAGGCAATGTATCAAGAGATGCCCAAGACCCATATTCAATATCCAGTGAAGCCAGCTTCCAGGGCTGGACAGCAGTTTAGATTCATTTAAATGAACAGGGCTGGAATATTTTCCAGCACTGGCAAGATACTTGAAAGCATATAGGATAAGGGCCTTAATAAAACCTATATCGGCACAGAATTGGGAAATTCTGTCAAAAGAGACGCATGTTTCTAACATATGATGCACATTGGTGCAAAGGACATTTCTTTGCATCATGCTCACATGCATGCACTCTATTATATCATGTTCATCCAGTGAGTACCATTTAGAGTAAATTGATAGAACACCTTAAACCAAAAGTGCCCAACCAAGTATATGCAGAGTACCAGGGTTGGTACACGAGGTTCTAAACAGGGACACTGCACACTTCTGTAACTTCGAAACCTTAAATTATTGTGAAGGAGAAGAGAGCTGCCGCATAGATAAATCAAGTTATTTGTATAGTTAAATTACAATAATGAACTAAAACTGCAAACTAACTAAAAGGGAAAGTATATATACTCTTGTATATAGAAAAAATATATAATCACTTGTGACATGCTTCAGACAGGTCTGCAACACTGCTATTCACCATTATCTCGTACCACGCAATGCGTTCAATGCAGCTAGGGATTCTGATGGATTCTGGGAAATGATATGCTAATTAGCATTCAGCATCACTGTTAGCTTCTTGTCCATTTTCATATGGACAACCCCAATAAGCTTATGCCTGCCGTATTCCAGAGCTTTTCAGCACAGCATGGGTTAAAGTGCATGACCAGTAAACCTACTCACAAACACCTTTTTTCTTTTTTTGAGAACCCAAGTGTGCCTTGTGTACAAGCCACCATTGTGATTTGGGTGCTCCTGCCTGTGACCGTCCTCCCGAAGTCAGACAAGTCCTGTTACTCTCCCCGAAGATCTTCAGCCCGTGGGCCTAAACGGTCTTCTGACTCTTTGACGCCATCCTCCGTCAGAATTCCGGACGTCCTCCTCTTCCTTTTTTTTGGCCATAGCAAGAATGTCCAAGACTCGGTTTTCAGACGAAGCCTAATCACCCGGGTCGCTTTCTCTCAGTGGGAGACGGTGACAAGACGTGTGCAAAACCGTTAAACAAAATCCACAACAATCAAACACAAAAATATAAGTGCTGTGCAGGTGGGTGCACTATTGCAGTGACCGCAACAGCGCACTAAGTAAACCCCTTTGAGTAAGCACTGGTTGACTCCCTCTACTATGGTTTAGTAGCTGGGGGTGCACAGGTCACAAAAATAAACATTGGGTTCTCATTCCAAAACTCAACTAGGCCAGAGGCCCAAGTGTGTGCCATCTACTATCCTACCGCTGCCACCGGTAGGATAAACACTACACTTGATCTTAGCCAATCTGTTTCAACTTTTTGGGTTTCATCTGTGTAAGGAGGGTTATACTGACTATGCTACGTGAAGCTGGGATTTGAACCTCACATTAAATAAGTTATGGTGGGTAAAAAGTGACAAAAAACCTCCCCCGCACTGTGTACAGAAAATAAAAATGTTAACACATTCACGTGTCTCAGACAGGTCTGCGGTCATGCTTTTCCCCATTATCTCAGCATGCAGTGCTTCCGCTGCAGCAATGGGTTCTGGGAAAGGACATGCAAGTGAGCACACAGTATGACCTTTTGCTTCTAAGGCTGTGGCCAGGCAGGGAGCGAGAGCGCTGGCGCTCATGCGTGGTGATGTCACGCTCCCTGCTCGGCTGGGATCTTTGTGGCCGGCTAGGTGCGTGCGTGGGGGGGGGGGGGGTGATTTGGGGGTGGCGCAGCCATGACATCACAGAGCTGGTTCGCCATCTTTGGGCGAACCACTCACGTTACGCGCGAGCGAGAGACAAATTGAATTTTGCTTGCTTCGGCAAGCAGCTAAGCGCCGAGCATGCGCAGGCCACACACATTGCTGCAATGTGTTTCATCGCGGCCAGCGTGAGCGCACCCTGGCCGCAGCCTTATCCATTATAACATGGACAACCTCTATAAGCTTATGCCTGCCGTATTACACAGCATTTCAACACAGCATGGGTTAAAGACATGTATATGGCGAGAGAGAGATATGATAGAGTTATGAGTATAGATACTTGGAAAAAATCTGTAAATATCGGATGGTACAGGAAGTTATGGTTGAATAGAACGAAAAAGATTGGCAGCCATAGCTTTTAAACATAAGACTCGTGCATCAGAATAAACGAACCTTGGAAATTCAATATACTCAAGTCAATGGGAGTTTCCTGCGATTGGTTGCTTTGGAATATGTTGCATTACAATTTAGAGCATTATTTTATTTCACAATAAAGTAATGCAAAGATACATATTCCTAAGATGTTTTTTTTTTATATATATTATTATTATTATTATGAAGCAACTACAGTCATGTACACAGCTTTAAAGATAGCTATTCCTGGAACTAAACTACCATTCTGCGCAAAACACACCATTGAAAGCGTGATTGTAATTCACTATGATTATTTCATCATTTCTCTAACAAGTAATAAGCACAATCTAAAGTCAGGCACCTTTTTGATTTTGATCATTCCATTCTAAAGGTTTGGTGTTAAAAGGAAAATTGCCTTCAATCTGTGCCCTGACGGGGAAAAAAAATGTTATAGTGAGTGGGCAAATGTAGTGCACTTTGTTGAAGGTAATAGCATTTCTGTGATTTGCACCTGTTATATTGCTAAGTGACATTTACCACACTGATCACCTCATGTCTGACGATTGCCTTTGACATTTCACTCCTTTGCTATCGGTGCTATCTGAAGCCACACAGCATTATTTCCCACAGTATTTTCAAAGCCCTATTGATTGCTCACCTTTGAACAAAGCAACACTTCCACTGCTAGAAAACGAAACAAATCGCAACGCTTCCCGAGATACTGTAGTAGAAGTCCTTTAATCAAGTTACAGTACCGAGCGTGCGCTGCTCTCCTCTGCTGGAGCCGACCTCTTATGATTTACATCACACTTTCCATCACTGGGGATCAAGGACAGTGCACAGAACAAGTCCACGAAGGAGGGAGGGGAGAGGATGTTTTAGAGCTGAGAAGTTGAACTGTAATTATCACAGGGTTGCACTGGGTAATGCAGGGTACCAATACTTGTTTATATTCAGAGCATGAGTACCAGTACTTTCTATGTACTGTACAGCAACTGAAATCTTCAGTAGCCGCACGTGTCAGAAAGTAGGCTCACAACAGGATATTCTTTATTTGCATTTTATTGCAGAAAATCTGGGGGCACAACGTTTCGGGGGGTGAACCCCTTCCTCAGGTGTAATGCTTATAACAAACAAGTGAGCATGAATATACTTTTATACTTTCAGTACCACCGCTTTATCTGTTTGATTTTCGCACCATGTGTTAATCTGATGACATCATTATTTCTTTTCAACTCAGTTGTTCAGAGTCTTATATCAGCTGAGAGAGAGCGCGAGCGAGAGAGCGAGAGAGCGAGAGAGCGAGAGAGCGAGAGAGCGAGAGAGCGAGAGAGCGAGAGCGAGAGATCTCTTATATTTTGATGTTGTTATTATTTTATCATGCATATTTCTGGCATCAATACATACTTTAGCATGTAGTGAGGGATATATTACCCTATTAACCATTAAGATCATCTACAAAAACAAATGCAAAAAAAATCCCTTTAATATTTCTTTAAACATTTATTTTACAGAATAAAATGTACAATAGTGATATTAAATATATATATATATATATATATATATATATATATACACACATACACATATACATATATACATTCTCAGTCTCAATCATGGTGAGAGAGAAGATGAGGCAGACAGGCTGCTTGCCCTTCTGCTGTCCTTAAAGAAATAGATATCCAAGGAAGTGACGTACAGTATGCGGATGTAAAGGAGGTAGCAGGCAGAGACCGGCAGAGCGCCAGGCATCGTCGACCAGTCCTCTCCAATGAATACTACATATGTATAAAATCAACTACAGCTGGTTACCGACTGGATTTGAGTCTATATATTCCTTATGAGCCACCATCAAAATCTCCCCCTGACGAAGACACGTTGATGACGAAACGCGTTGGGACGTAGCGCACGAGGTGACATCATCACGTTTTGGAAGTCCGAAACTCCCCCTGCATGCTAGCAGCTGATCGCAGATGCCGGGCTGCCCTATGCTTAGAGTTTGCTGCAGGAGCGAGTGAGCCATCCACAGCCAAGATCCAGCTTGGAAGGCATATCAATCTAAGGCTGAAACCAAAGTATGATACCAGCCAGTCTTCTGAAGTGCCCAGCTGTTGCGGTTTTGGATCGTGACTACCACCGGTGAAATACCTTCTGAGAGATTGTCTAGCTTTATATTTCCAATCCCCACCTCCTTGTTGGACTCTCATACATACCCTGATGCCAGGATTTTCGATCATTGTCACCCATTATGGAGTGGTTTAAGCCCCAGTTGAGTACTATCCTGTTGATATAATACATCTCTAAATGCGCTAATTCTTGCTACACTTGTGAGTGCGCCTTTTTTAGATTCTTCAATTTTTGAAATAAATGTCAACACAGATAAATGCTATGTGGCACACGATTCTTTCTTCTTTTTTTTCTATATATATATATATATATATATATATATATATATACAAATGTAAATACAACTGTATGCTCATCTGCATGTCTTAGGCAGGTCTGCAACCCCACCTTTCACCATTAACACCCAGCACAAAGCACTTCCACTGCAGCAAGGGATTCTGGGAAAGGACATGCAAATGAGCACACAGTGCCACTTTTTGCTTCAAAAACCATTTTTAACATGGTTCCCTATAGGCTTAAGCTTGCTGCATGGTCACAGCTTTGAGCACAGCCAAGGTTAAGGTGCATAGCCAGAAAACCTTATATATATATATAAACATTTAAAGAGCTGCAGTTCTGCAATTTTTTTAATATACTGTTGGAGACCTTTCTAAAATGAGATTAGAGGAATTTTGCTCCAATGTTTAATAGGATTACAATCTCTTTATTGAGCAATTCATGCATTGATTGTAATTATTATTTTTTAACAGGGTTGAAGCAGGGATTTTCTCCGGAGCTGAACACCATCCAGGACCCCCTGCTTCCCGGGATACTTACCTCCAAAGGGGCCGACGGCATCTTGGCAAAGTTTAAAGCTCCCACGTCACACGGGCCAATAGGAAGCCACAGCTGATGTCATGGCTTCCTTTTGGCCTGAAATGCGCGGGAGCCGAGCAGCTGCTGGCGCCCCCTACTTGAAGTATCTCCAGAAACAGGAGGTCCCCGGAGTTGAAATCAATGGGGTTCATCTCCGGAGACCACCTGCTTCGATCCTATGTTAACACACAAATAAAAATCACTATCTTAGATTACCTCTTTAATTCAGACATACTACTACTTTTCAGGGCAATTTCGATGGGATTCCCTCTCTGCTGATGCAGGGTATTCTACCACAACCAAGAATTGACTTGAATGGGAGTTAGCGCCGGATTGGATGGCAAAGCCCGCATTGGATCGTAATGACCCCACTCTTCGGGCGCCAAGAAAGGTAATCTTTCCCAGTGACGTGCATTAACCATGGCAGGAGATGTATGTCCAATATTGGACATGCCCTGTGTGACAAACAGCTTACTCCGGGGCTCCGCTGCTTGTCCGGGACAGTTAGAACACGGTCTTTTGGGGTAGGTTAAATGAGGAGGCGTCACGTACTGTTCCTTTAAACAGGCTGTGCCTGGTTTATTCAGTCCCAGGCACTGAGACTGCCACAGTGCATACAACAAAACACATCAAAACAAAAGCTGCTCACCTGAGCGATAACTTAACTTAGATTTCCCTAACTCAGGGTGGAAGTGGCTTTTCCACTTTCCAACAACAAAACAAGGTACTTTTGCAGAGTTAGCCAAATGAATAGAACAATTGAACCTGTGTGGGGAAGGGGCTTCTCCCCACTGTGTTCAGCAGCCTTCCAGGCTCTGGAGAAGAGACAAGAGCAAACAGGAAATCAGTCTTACATACCTGATTTCTAATTAGCATGACAGGTGACAGAAATCCCTCAGTTCCAGCGCTTGCCCAAAACTGTGGGATGGAGTGCATGTATTATAAGGCTGCACTCCCAGGCCAGACAGGATAGAAACTGTTCAGTATCCTGGGAGCCCTATATATGGAATTTATTACCATCCCCTGGTTTCTGTCACATATCCTCCCCCCCAGCTCAGACCCTGAGGGATGAGCGACCATGGATATTAGGGAGTGCATCCTTGACAACCCGTCAGCATTGCCATGTTTGTGCCCTGACCTGTGTTCCACAGAAAATTTAAAGGGTTGTAGGCTTAGGAACCACCTGGTCACTCTAGCATTCTTTTCCCTGTTTTGACACATCCAGGTAAGGGGTGCATGATCTGTGACCAACCGGAATTTTCTCCCCAACAGGTAGTATTTGAGCGTCTCTACAGCCCACTTTATTGCGAGACACTCTTTCTCTACTATGGAGTAATTTTTCTCCTGGGGATTTAGTTTCCTACTTAAATAAAGGATGGGGTGTTCCTCACCTTGAGACTCCTGGGAGAGTACCGCCCCCAGCCCTACCTCAGATGCGTCGGTTTGGACTACGAACTCTTTGGAGAAGTCAGGTGTGACCAACACTGGTTGGGCACAGAGAGCTTCTTTCAGGCTTCTAAAGGCCTGTTCGGTTTCGGGGGACCACTTTACCATAAGTGGTCCTCTTGCTTTTGTGAGGTCGGTTAGTGGGGTTGCCTTAGTCGCAAAATTGGGAATAAACCTTCTATAGTACCCAATTAACCCCAAAAAGGTCCTTACTTGTTTTTTTGTAACTGGCCTTGGCCAACCTTGTATCGCCTCCACTTTGAGTGTTTGGGGTTTGAGTAAACCTCTGCCAATAGAATACCCCAGATACTTGGCCTCCTCCAGACCAATGGTGCATTTAGCGGGGTTAGCAGTTAGTCCAGCAGACCGAACTGCGTCGAGCACAGCTTGGACCTTTGGAAGGTGGGATTGCCAATCTTCACTATGGATTACCACATCATCCAGGTAGGCAGCAGCATACCGAGCATGTGGTTTTAAAATTTTATCCATCATTCTTTGGAATGTGGCGGGAGCTCCATGTAAGCCAAAAGGCAGCACCCTATACTGAAAGAGGCCGTCTGGGGTTGAGAAGGCTGTCTTTTCTTTTGCCCTTTCTGTGAGGGGAACCTGCCAGTACCCTTTTGTTAGGTCTAGGGTTGTGAGATATCGGGCTTTGCCCAGTCTCTCTACAAGTTCATCTACCCTGGGCATAGGGTAAGTATCAAATTTTGACACCGCGTTTAGTTTCCGGTAGTCATTACAAAACCTTGTTGTACCATCTGGCTTTGGGACTAAGACTATAGGGCTGTTCCACCCACTTTGGGATTCCTCAATTACGCCTAGTTTTAGCATTTTTTTAACCTCTAAACTTATAGCCTCTCTTTTGGCCTCTGGGATTCGGTACGGTTTAAGGTTAACTCGGACCCCCGGTTCAGAGACTAGGTCATGTTCAATTACGCTAGTTCTACCTGGCTGTGTAGAGAAGATTTCTTTGTTTCTGCTCACTAAATTCTGAACCTCTTGTTTCTGATGAACGGACAGGGTTTCAGCTATGCTAACCTCTGGGTCAGTTTCTTGACTCTCTGACGGACCTGGGGTTACTAGGGTTGACAAGACTTCTCTATCTTTCCAGGGCTTGAGTAGGTTTATATGGTAAATTTGCTCAGGTTTCCTCCTACCTGGCTGTCTTACCTTATAATTTACTTCTCCCACTCTTTCCAAGACCTCATATGGCCCATGCCATTTAGCAAGGAATTTACTTTCCACGGTGGGAACCAGAACTAGTACCCTATCACCTGGAAAAAAAATTCTGACCCTAGCACCCTTATTATACGTATTCCTCTGTGCTTCTTGAGCTTTCTCCATGTGTTCCCTCACTATGGGTAGGACTGCAGCAATGCGGTCCTGCATCTGGGCAACATGCTCTATTACACTTCTGTAAGGGGTAACCTCGTGTTCCCAAGTCTCTTTGGCTATATCCAGTAAGCCCCTTGGGTGTCGGCCATACAATAGTTCAAACGGGGAGAAGCCTGTGGATGATTGGGGAACTTCCCTAATGGCAAATAACAGGTACGGTAACAAACAATCCCAGTTTTTCCCATCTTTATCGACCGCCCGCCGTAACATGCTCTTTAAGGTTTTATTGAACCTTTCCACTAAACCATCTGTTTGTGGATGATAGACTGAGGTTCTGAGATGCTTGATTTTTAGGAGTTTACATAACTCTTTTGTTACTTGGGACATAAACGGTGTTCCCTGGTCAGATAGAATCTCTTTAGGAATTCCAACCCGGGAAAACAGAACTACTAACTCTTTTGCTATGTTTTTGGCAGAGGTGCTACGTAGGGGAACTGCCTCCGGATATCGGGTGGCATAATCTAATATTACCAATATATGCTGATGTCCCCTAGCAGACTTTATTAGGGGTCCTACTAGATCCATAGCAATCCGGTCAAATGGTACCTCTATTATGGGAAGGGGTACCAATGGGCTGCGGTACGCCTTGAACGGGGCGGTGATCTGACATGCTGGGCATGAGGAACAATAATTCGTAATTTCTGCCAGAACCCCAGGCCAATAGAAGCTTCGGAGAACCTTTTCTTTTGTCTTTTCCACCCCTAGGTGTCCCCCCAATGGATGACTATGTGCGAGGTGTAACACTACATTACGGAATGTCCGTGGTACCAACAATTGTTTAGTTGTAACTGATTTTCTTTTATCAACCCGATATACTAGGTCGTTCTCTACCTCGAAGTAGGGGTAAGCAAGCGACCTATCTGGTTGGCCAAGAGTACTATTCAGGTCCCGTATATTTCCCCTTGCTACCTCTAATGTGGGGTCCTCCCACTGGGCCTTCTTAAAACTCCCAGGACTGACCTCTAGGTCAGCGAGGGTCTTATCCGGTTCTGGGGTGGTAAGTGTCTGATCAACATCCTGATTTGGGGTATTCCCTACCAAAGTAGTGATGGGGAAGGGAATTTTACAGCACTCCTCCTTTTCCCCCTTCTTATTTGGGCCCTCGTCAACCTCCATTTCTGAAAACGGGAAAGGATTTATTTCTTCTAATACTTCGTTATGGTCCGCTATTGAACTCTGGGCGCTATTCTGAGCGGGGGACCACATTTTTAGAAAATGGGGAAAGTCGGTCCCTATTAACACATCATGTGCCAGTTTGGGTACAATACCCACCTTGAAATCTAAAGAACCAAACTCTGTTTCAAAAAAAACATCAACAGTGGAATATTCATGATTATCCCCATGTATACAACAAATTGCCATTCTTTGTGAACTGTTTCCCTGTTTCTTCTTAATGGGCAAGAGGTATTCGGACACTAGTGTGACCATGCTCCCAGAGTCCAGAAGTGCCCGAACCCTCCTACCATTAACCTTTACAAATGCCCACAGATGGTTATTCAAGGGGTCCTCTGGGCTAGGGCGCATACATTGGGACAACAGCGAATAAGGTTCCACGCTGTTGCATTGCATGGGCTCATCATTTAGTGGGCAGATTTTTGCTGTGTGGCCCCTCTCATGACAATTTACACATTTAGGTACATAGTCTGTGTCCCACTTAGAGCCTTTTCCCGGCTCCCCATGTTGGCTATTGCCCTTAGTGTGCGAACCACTGTTGCTGGTGCTGCGTGAAGGTGGTCGCCGCTCTTCAGCTCCCCTTAACCCCGGTACCCTTTTACCGTCTCTGGAAGAGTCCTGGAACCTCGGGTAGTGGGGTTGCTCCACGACTGGGGGTTGCGGGTGCTCTCCTGCTGCATTGTACCTTTCTACGAGGGCCACAAGCTCATCCGCATTGTGGGGGTCACTCCGACTGACCCAATGGCGTAAGGCAGAGGGAAGTTTCCTCAAGAACTGGTCCATGACCAACCGTTCCACGATGTGGCTTGCTGAGTTGATCTCGGGTTGTAGCCACTTCCGGGCGAGGTGGATGAGGTCATACATCTGGCTTCGGGTGGCTTTATCCATCGTGAAGGACCATGCGTGAAACCTTTGGGCGCGAACAGCCGTGGTTACGCCGAGGCGGGCGAGGATCTCGAACTTCAATTTTGCATAGACATTAGCTTCGGCTGGCTCTAGATCAAAGTAAGCCTTCTGGGGTTCGCCGCTTAGGAAGGGTGCGATTAGACCAGCCCACTCAGCTTCTGGCCATCCCTCTCTCTGTGCCGTGCGTTCAAACGTGAGAAGATAGGCTTCCACATCATCCGAGGGTCCCATCTTCTGAAGGTAGTGGCTTGCCCTGGTCATTTTCGGAACTGGGGCTGCCGCTGCCAGTGGAAGGTTACTGATAGTCCCCCTCAGGATCTCGAGTTCCTGCTGTAAGCCCTGAGCGAACCGCTGTTGCTCCTCTCTCAGCAAGCGGTTTGTCTCTTGCTGGTTTGCATTCGCCTGTTGCAGGATTGCATTAGTCTCTTGCTGGTTTATTAACAGCTGTCGCTGGGTTTCACTCGCCTGTTGCAGGGCTTCATTCGCGTCTTTCTGGACAGCGACATTGCGTACCAGCGCACTCACCACGTCTTCCATCTTGTTTGGAGAGAGAGAAAAAAAACTTTTTTTTTTTTTTTTTTTTTTTTTTAAAGTTCTTTAACCCCCAGACCTTTTAGTGTTCTGCCCGCATTCTCCACCATATGTGACAAACAGCTTACTCCGGGGCTCCGCTGCTTGTCCGGGACAGTTAGAACACGGTCTTTTGGGGTAGGTTAAATGAGGAGGCGTCACGTACTGTTCCTTTAAACAGGCTGTGCCTGGTTTATTCAGTCCCAGGCACTGAGACTGCCACAGTGCATACAACAAAACACATCAAAACAAAAGCTGCTCACCTGAGCGATAACTTAACTTAGATTTCCCTAACTCAGGGTGGAAGTGGCTTTTCCACTTTCCAACAACAAAACAAGGTACTTTTGCAGAGTTAGCCAAATGAATAGAACAATTGAACCTGTGTGGGGAAGGGGCTTCTCCCCACTGTGTTCAGCAGCCTTCCAGGCTCTGGAGAAGAGACAAGAGCAAACAGGAAATCAGTCTTACATACCTGATTTCTAATTAGCATGACAGGTGACAGAAATCCCTCAGTTCCAGCGCTTGCCCAAAACTGTGGGATGGAGTGCATGTATTATAAGGCTGCACTCCCAGGCCAGACAGGATAGAAACTGTTCAGTATCCTGGGAGCCCTATATATGGAATTTATTACCATCCCCTGGTTTCTGTCACACCTGTCACATCTTTATTTACAAGGTTTGGCTCGGCTTTTGGTAGTTTTTGTCTCACACATTTGTTTTAAATACACCTGCCAGCTTCTCTTTGCAAATGTGCCAGAATGTAAGAAGAAATTGTTCACTCTATGAAAACTCATTTTCATTTCTAATTACAACTGCCTCTCACCTGACAAATAAAGATGTAATTTGTTTAGGGTTTGAATCATTAGATTTAAAATAAATAAATACATTAAAGCCAGTTAAAAATAGATTTAATAGGAATCTATAGGAATTGCTGATGAGAAACGCACAGGCTAGTTTATTTACAGAGAGAGATAACACAAGGAGCAGAACAGAAAGGAGCTCAATTTGTCGCATGTCACAGTAAACCCAAGACAGATAATATGCTCTATTATTAAAAGAAACTAGTGTATAACCGAACCCATTGTAGAAGGGTTTCACATAGTTAATTTGTTCATGTATCGGTATCTTTTTTTCTTTGAGTCTCCCTCCGGCTTCTTTCGCCTAAATATCCATCTCCCAAATTCAGGTTATTTGTAGATAACACAAACCTTACAGCACACACAAGCTCAATACCATCATATACATACAATTGACAAGTGCTTGGAGAGTGGGAATCCTACATAACATACAGATACAATGACACAATGTATTAGAACACTCAGTAAAATAGTTGGAACAGGTAGGCGTCCTCTGGCGCATGGATCCAGCGATAATCTGAAGACGGTGGTATTGAACTCCCTCTCTTCCCTTCACCTGATCCACGGTGGATGGCATTCGGGGACTACCGGGGTGGGTAGCAGTCTTCCTCAGGGGAAGCACAAAACAAAACGCGTTGGGTTGTCCTACACGAGCCACTGTAGGAACTCTTAGCAGAACCACAGATGCATGCTCCGGATCCTTGAGATGCTCACCGCTCACTACACAGAGTGATCCGGGAGCTGCATGTCTGCAGGTGATAAGACTGCCACCCACCCTGATAGTCCCCGAATACCTCCGAGGATCAGGTAAAAGGAAGGGAGGGAGTCCAATACCAGCATCAGAGCGTGTTGGACGCTGTTACCCCGCAGGGGACAACAGCCGGATTGTGTCTGGTTCAAGTTTCTGGTAACACCAACTACTAAGGGGAGAGGAATGGAGACCGTCCACTGTGCTGTAAAGCCTTATATTTAATATTCTTACAACTCAAGATGGGCGTTTGTGAGTGGAAAATCTGCATAATTTTATTCTTAATGTTTAAATAAATGTTATTATGCTATGGCATTTTCTTATTGGTTTCCTAACTAAAGGGTTCAGCATGATAGACCATAAAGACGGATGTGCTCTTTTGGAAGTTTTTCAAGATGCAAATGTAAGTGCTAGTCTCATACTCATATATATGAGGGACTAATTTATAGAAAGTATTATGTCTGTGCTTTATTCTCTTTTTCTTGTATTTCTTCTGATTATCGCTGGACCCATGCACCAGAGGACATTTACCTTTTCCATACAGTTTCTTCTGAGGGATCTGGAAACCCCCTCCTGCAGACGCTGGCAGCAGAATTAGGACATTAATATTCCAGGATTCCCATCAAAGACTGGACTGTTTCACCAATGTATCTGTATGAAATCTTCCATTATCTGCTAAGAATGATAGAGATACTATATCACAGGAATAGGGTGTTAGCGTGTCTTTCTTGTCTTTTTCTACAGTATCATAGTTGGTGTTCCAAGAACAAAGCAGATCTTGGTCAAGGTCACACGAATAAATTGGGGTAGAACTTCAGAGGTCCGTGAAATGTTTGGATCATGCTTTAACCCCTATGTAGCGGGTTGATAGTCTTAACACATATCCACAAAGGTGATTAGCGTTGCGATGACGTCGCGATAACCCAAGAAATATCGGATCGCTACATTTAAAGGAAGTGTGGCTTACTCATATCCTAGAGCCATGAACCTAACATCACACGTCCGCAAACCGCTGTTAATGATAGCGCATGGAAATAACGTTACAATAATTAGGTCACACCCAAACCTGCCATTACACATCTAGACCATGATTATCATAGTGTTATTTCTGGGAATAGGCTACAAGGAAAAAGGACAGATCTAACATGGAACCCAAGTGACTGTAGTGAGTATAGGACTTAACCCTTTCAATACATGTGTCATACAAAAGGTATATATTATGGATCATATAAATGTCAAAAACATATCAAGGAGGTGCATCTGATAATGTGTCATGAAGTTCGTGTAATAAACTATATTACGTTTTTTAGTGATTAAAGTGAATATCGGATATGTTTGTCTGACCTAACATGGTATATCATCTGGATGGTATTAAATATGGGTGTACAATAATGTTTATACATATAATTACCAAGAGACAGAACTTTGGATTAAAGCGTTTCACCACCCACAGTCAATTCACTGTGTGTGAAAAATAAATTAAGAACACATTAACTGGGAAAATAACAACAAACTACAGTATGTACACATAATCATCTCCTCTATTTTGGAGTGGAAATGCCGGGCTCACTAGGCCCCCTGGTAATGGTCTGTAAAGCGTGTGCGTTAATGTGAACGGACGTTATAGTTTTGCCAATGCACCTGTGCAAAACGTTGGTTAAAACAAAAATCCACGTTAGTACCGCTAACGTAATGATGCTAGTTTGCCATACCGCCGTTATTTTTGCACACATTAGCTTTGTGGATACATGTTAAACAGAGGAAAAATAATGACTGTTACCTATTTAGGTAACGCCACCTTTGTTGCCCAGATTTAAACGAACCTCCGAATATCTACCCCTGAGACTCAGACAATGGAGTCTACTGTATGTAATAAAAAGTTAGTCTTCACTGGTGCATGTGCATCTAAAAAATGCACCTTTTTTGCATGTGAATCGCTTCATATGTATTAACAATACGATACTGTGTTTGAATTTGGCATATTTCCCTGACAATACCTAGTATTCTGTCCCAACAATCTGACTAATGCCACCTTTTAAGGTGATGGAGAAAACTAGAGCAGAAAACCTTCAAGGAAAGCAACGCAAGCCACCCATTTCTTAATAAATGTACCTGCACGTACATGCAAATGTAACTACACCCTAAGTTCCTCCCACATCTCGTCGCAGAACAACACAGATATACATGAAAATGGGGCAAAAAAGATTATTAAATACAGTAGTTGCAAGCTCAAGTATTTTTCAGTGTGACTTGCGGCCAAATTTTTCTTATATTTGACGGTACTTTTCAGGGCTTGAGACATACACTCCCTTGTTATAAAGATGATGAACTCCGGCTTATTGAAACAGGGGGGGGGGTTGCGGGGGGAGTTAAAATCTGTTCATGTGCATAACAGCCTGTGTTTGCAGAATGTATGCGTGGCATGCTAAATATATACAGTATGTATAGGCTCAGTGAGTAAAGACACTGACTCTGTGAACAATGACACTGAGTTTGAATCAGGGGAACCTGGTTCAAATCCTGGTGTTAGCTCCTTGTGACCTTGGGTAAGTCACTTTATCTCCCTGTGCCTCAGGCACGAAAAACAGATTGTAAGCTCACTTGGTCAGGGAGTGTGCCTCTAAATATCCTATGTGCAACATACCATGTGCTATATTGTAATTGGGAAGCACTTTGTGCCCCATTCGGAGAAAAGTGCTATATGAAGTAAAATTATTATTATTTAAGTTATTAAGGTAAATGATTAGTTTAACAATGCACCATCAGTTTCCTTTTCTTTCCCCCACTGCTCATACATCCCAAAACAAAAACAGGTGGAAAAATGTCTACAGCATGTCACATTAAATAAGTTATGGTGGGTAAATAAGTGACAAGGACTCTCCACCGTACAGACGCACTATTAGAGAGGGATGGGGCTCCTTACAATGCATCTGATCTCAGACGCGCTATAAGAGAGGGTTGGGGTTCCTTATAATGCATCTGATCTGAGACACGCTATAAGAGAGGGTTGGGATTCCTTACAATGCATCTGATCTCAAACGCGCTATTAGAGAGGGTTCGGGTTCCTTACAATGCATCTTATCTGAGACACGCTATTAGAGAGTGTTGGGGTTCCTTACAATGCATCTGATCTCAGACGCGCTATTATAGAGGGTTGGGGTTCCTTACAATGCATCTGATCTCAGACACGCTATTACAGAGGGTTGGGGTTCCTTACAATGCATCTGATCTCAGACGCGCTATTAGAGAGGTTGAGGTTCCTTACAATGTATCTGATCTCAGACGCGCTATTAGAGAGGGTTGTGTTTTTACTAAATGCAATTGTTTTTTACCTTGTTACATTGGGCTGGCATACAGTTTAGAAATATATATTTTATTATAGATGGCAATATTAACACATGAATAGTATTTTTAATTGTTCATCATGATCATTTTTCACAGCTACATTTTATCTCTTTCATTAATTAAATTAAAAATGTTTGCGCTCTGTAATTTTAAGGTCCTCTGCAAATCCGATTTGAATGGAAATATCATATCACAGATGCTGAGACATCTGCTGTCTATTTGGGTTATTGCGTCTAAAGCACCATCCAACCCTCTGTTGTTTTGGCTCTTGGCTCACATCGGAAATGCCCAAACGTCTTTCTATGAAACTAATTTTCCTCTCTGTAAATAATTATATGGTTTTATGTCCAATAACATACTGACCGTTCTTACCCCAAACTGTGTTAGATTAGGTGAAAAATCGATTTATTGTCCATTATTGCATGTTTTGGGGTTCAACAACCTACAAGTAACCTGAAAATTGCTTTAATTACATGCACCAAGGAGTTTCTATAGAAAGGATACTTTCAACTGTCCATCCAGTTTATTTTTATATTTGCACTGCAAGCTATGTATTATTGATTAAGCCTTCTTTTATTCTACTAGTCTATATGAAGGTATTCTCATATTCTATGGAAGAGGTGGAACTGCTGTGAATTACTTTGAAATTATTCACATGCCTCACTAGGAATTGAACATGGATATCAAGCATAAATCCCCATTTTCCCGCAGTAATATAGTAGCCATGAATCACAATGTCACGCTGAACCGATCATAATCTAACACTTCATGCTTCAGCCAACAACTTGATTTGTCAAGGGAAAAGGCACACGAGCTGCCCATAGCATTGATTCCCATTGGAAAGAGAGGCATGAAATGCTACTTTTCATTTTATGATATTAAAAAATCATTTCAATGTTTTATTAAGTTGGCAATAATATATGACTAATATAAATCTATATATTAAAAAAGTGTGTGTGTATATAAATATAAAGTTACAAGTGTTGATAGTTCTATGTATACATATATATACATTTATATATACAGTATATATATATATATATATATATAGACACTTTTAGCTTATATTTTGTCATATTAAAAAATAATTTCAATGTTTTATTATGTTGACAATAATATGACATTATATATATATATATGTATATACATATACTGTACATATACATATACTGTACATATACATAAATATAAAGCTAAAAGTGTTGATAGTTCTATGTCTACAGTATATCTATACTATATTTCTAAGTTTGCTATTCCGTTTGTTTGTATGTCCGAAGCATCGAAATCTCACAAACGGCACAACAAAACTTTTACTGGAAATTGTGCTGCGGATTTGTAGGTCAACGCAACTATTTTGAGCTTTCAATATGACTCACCTCCCAAATTATGGACATTCTAAGTTTCCATCGGGTGTCCTGCAAAAATGTTAGAGCAGGAGCGGGGGGGGTGGGGGGGGAGAGGGGGCAGACATGGCTACAAAGGGAGGGGGCGTGTCCTTGGCTGGATCGGAGTTGTGTGTGTGTGTCTCTGTGTGTGTGATGTGAGATGTGCAGGGAAGATGTTCCAGCAGGGGGGGTGGGGGAGATTTGCCAGCTAGTGGGAGGAGATGTACCAGCGAGTGGGGGGGGGAGGGGCGGGGAGATGTGCCGGCAGCGAGGGGAGATGCGGCAGTAGCGCGGGGAAATGTGCCAGCAGCGGGGGGGAGGGGGGTGGCGGGGAGATGTGTTGGCAGCAGCGCGGGGAGATGTGGCGGAAGCGGGGGAGGGGGGGAGGGGGGAGGAAGGAGGGGGGTCGCGGAGATGTGGCGGCAGCGAGGGGAGATGCGGCAGCAGTGCGGGGAGATGTGCCGGCAGCTCTCCGGGCAAAGCCAGGTACAAAAGCTAGTATATATATAAGCTAAAAGTATTGATAGCTCAATAGTTCAATATATCTATAGATATAGACCTATGAACACTTTTAGCTTATTTTTTACAATTTCAATTTCCAGCAAATCGCTTCTCCGTACCTTAAAAAGTTGAACATTTTGCAAAAGGCCCATATGTTCAGCATGAAACAGACACATTTGTAGCTTACCTATTGACTTCTATGCCTCCCAAAACACTCCTCTATTCAACTTGTGGAGACACAGGGGCTTATTCATTAAGCTCCGTTAGCGCGGTACCGGTGCAATCTGCACGGAAAGCCCCATTCAAGTCAATGAGGCTTTCCGGGCCGATCGTGCGATACAGCGCTAACGGAGCTTAATGAATAAGCTCCATAGTACCTGTGAACACACCTGAGGTACCTGGAGAATAAGTGAGTTTGTATATGCAAAGTATATTGAAATAATTTCAATTAGCACATTTCGCAGGTATGTCAGGTGTGTTCACAGGTATGTCAGGTGTGTTCACAGGTATGTCAGGTGTGCTCCCAGGTATGTCAGGTGTGTTCACAGGTATGTCAGGTGTGTTCACAGGTATGTCAGGTGTGTTCACAGATATGTCAGGTGTGTTCACAGATATGTCAGGTGTGTTCACAGGTATGTCAGATGTGTTCACAGGTATGTCAAGTGTGTTCACAGGTATGTCAAGTGTGTTCACAGGTATGTCAAGTGTGTTCACAGGTATGTCAAGTGTGTTCACAGGTACTGTATGTCAGGTGTGTTCACAGCAACAAGCCTGGCCAATTTCCAGTAATGTTCCCAGTACTCCAGTTGTCTGAGTTGTTATAGCAGTGGCTCACACGTAGATTCCTCAACTCAGCGGTGCACAAACAAGGGGCGCAACCCCCAGGGGGGCGGGAGATTTGTCTAGGGGAGTGCAGGTGGTTGCAGAGGTCCCGCGCTCCTCCCCAAGACAATTAAATTAATGCTGGGTTGATCGCGTGAGGCCTCTGCATCACTAAAGCTTACTGAAAATGCATCGCTGTTTACACAGCTTTTAAGCACAGCATGGGACTAGCAAAAGCTGCGTGAACAGCAGATCATTGCTTTTATGGGTTCCATGTAAATGGATTTCAGGCAAAAGGTTACACAATGCGTGCTCATTTGCATGTCATTTCCCAGAATCCCTTGCTGCAGTGGAATCACTGTATGCTAGGTGATAATGGTTGAAAGGCAGGGTTGCTGACCTGTCTAAGACATGTAATGTGCTCACAAGTGATATTTTTTGTTGGCTATGTACTGTAGCACTGTTCCGCTCCCCCCCCCCCCCCCTGGGAGATTTTGCCTAGGCTACAGGTACGTGTGGTGCTGTTACCTGTGAGGGTCCAGGAGAGATGAGCTTCCGTGATGTTGTGGGGAACAGGACAGGCTTTAGGTGATCCTCAGGTTCTTTCATTTGGTGATAGCGCCTCCAGTCACAACAGGCTACAGCAGAGCTGCAGGCAGTCCCTACCATGACAGTTCTTTTCTCCTATACTTCTGTCCAACAGACTGCGACTTATATATAAAAGGGGTCTTTATTTGATGCAGCTACTGCAGATGGTATAACAGCATTTGCATATAGTGGAGAATGGGGTTCAGGCCCTTGGATGTGCTGGCCTGCAGATAATGTTGAGGCCTTGTGCTATGCACAGATCTTGGTTCAATCAGCCCCAGGGGGGCTTAGCTCCTCTCCCTGCCCCGGGTGGGAAGGCACTGACTCTCTAATTTAGAAGACATCCTCCCTAGTGCAAAAGGGGAGGGCACGGGTCTGCACCATGATTGGCTGCAACACAGACCAAGTGTCACCTCTTCTCTTGCCACTCAAGGAAGCTGCGTGAGAGGAGTAAACCCCACAGGAAAGCCTGTCACTGCCTATAGCTACTAGGGCTTACGTGACAGGAGGGCAGAAAGATAGTCTGGACCAGCCATGGCTATAGATATATGTAAGTATCAAGGCAAACCCCTGTCAAGGTCAGTGAGGAGTAACCCAATGGTTAAGCCTCTGGCTTCTGAATTGGGAAATATTGCTTTAATACACTATGCAAAGTCGCCTTTTATTCCTTTATCCTTGGCACCAACACAGTTACAGTTATGACACAGTACACTTGCAATGCTGCCCAAAAGTACATTTAGTATTGACAATGACAATAGACATCATCATCTAAATGTAAGCTCTTTGGCCTTCTTCTAAAAGAGTAGAACTCTAATATTTTACTTTACAAAACTGTAAACCAAGCAAAATTATATATCCTGATAAATACATTTTATTTACATATCCAAATAATTTGTCATAAAGTAACACACAACTTAGTTTGCAAAAGGGAATATCTCTCTGTTATCATTTGACCTTATAGAACATCTCAGTGAAAATCACACATTTTGCTTTTAAATTGGAATACAGAATTCAAGGTGTTTACCTATTCTGATACTGCCCGATGCCCTTTAAATAATTTTACAGATAAAAATGTAATTTCCTGCTGGGCTCCTCTAAAGGGATATTAATATTGTAGTTACCTTCCAATACACAATTTACAAGTCAGACTTTCTTTTCTTAGCTGAACTCCACAAGTAAAATGCATGGTATGAAAAGTACTATCTTGTAAGTAAAACCTACTGTTATGTAGTATTTTAGAAATACTTTGTCATTCGCACAGCAATGGCAATAAAATATTTATGGCGATGCTCTTGTTAATGCTAGAATAATACGCTATTAGTGACAAACTGGTGGGAATTGGGTCAAGTTTTATATTACATTATTTGAATCAGTCTTCTCACTTAAGGTACGTTGAAATTATAATGTTAGTTTCATGCCGAGTACCATAATTATCGTAGCCATCGTATGTAATTCAATGAATGACATGCTGGAAACCTAATAAGTTGAAATGACAACAACGGGTCAAGTATTATGCTGTAGAGTTTAACAGAGACCTTAATTCAGTTAAAGGTATGGTGCAGAAGCTTAGGCGAATAATTGTGGCATTAATATCACTGCTGTATTTTTTAATTGGACAACAACGAGTGTTCTGTTGAAGATAAGTGTGTTGACTCATTCAGTAATATCAATTAACCCAATACTATTGCTCATCTTATGCTAAGTAGGTAAGAAACATTAATAAATGCCATGTGCTTCTGCGGTCATTCCCATATTATATTTAACATCGGCAGTGCTCTCTTTAAGAGACGGTCAGACGTGTTTTGGCATGTTCTTCATCCTCCATTCTCCTGGCACTACTCCCAGTGCCGCTAGAAGACTAGTGGTCTATTTTCAGTTGCTGCCTGAGTGTGAATGGTGCAGTATTGCTCATGTGATAGCTATACTTACTAGCTGTCTGTGTACCATGTTAGGAATCTGCAAGAGGCTGGCACTGCTGCATTTAAAGAGGGAATCCAAGTACGTATATTTTTTAAAACATAGGATTGAAGCAGGGGGTCTCCGGAATCGAACCCCATTAATGTAAGCTCTGAGGAACCCCTGCTTCTTGAGATACAGACCTCCATAGTAGGTGTCAGTACCAGCTCCGGCTCTTTGTCCATAGTGAAAGCGAGCACGAGTGCTACAGTGCTACAGTGCTACAGTGCTACAGTGCTACTTGCTTCGTGCGAGCTTTCCTCTCTGGCGATGTGTGGACTGTAGGTTTTTGGAAAGTGAGCGAGGGAGTGGGCGTGGTCATGATGTGGGGGGGAGGGGGGTGTCATGGAAGTGTCATGCATGAGAACATGCCTTTAGCAAATAATAAAATGCATAATGCCATGCAATTTACAGAAGTATTCTGCAAACACACACACACATATATATATATACATACACACACTATGTCATGCATGAAAATATGCCTTGTTAAAACATTTTTTATAAAATGTGATGCATTGAAATAAGCATTGTACACTACAAAAAAATTAAGTAAATATATTTACAATTATATACAAGTAATGGACAATACATCAGAAATTTCTCTCCATACATTATCATTTATATTTCTGGTGTGGTATGAATTAAAGGTTCAGGTTTGGAAACCTCAGAAATCAAATTTTCAATAGCTGAGTTGTCCATATTCTCACAGCAAGCACAACTACACTGACAACAAGTCATTTGAACAGTATCCAGGCAGAATAGCTTACTACATTTTCATTGGCTGTTAGCCGCTCACATGACCAGGCTGTCTCGCTACAATAGCAAACAAGTTTGTCTCCTCTGCTTTTGGTAACCTTGTATCTAACGTGCAAGCTCACGCTCACTATGGCCATGCGCTTTGGAATACACGTTTGTTTGTAGCGCGTGCTATGTAGCTTGCTCCATATCTTGCACTTTGGACGAGGCCTAACTTTTCAAAGCTCTCACGCCGCGTGACGTAATCCGGTGAAGCTTCCTATTGGTCCATGTGACGTGGGAGCTTTAAAAAGCAGAGAGGTACTGTACCAGCACCCTGTACAGAGGTAAGTATCTCTAAAAGCAGGGGGTCCCTGGAGCTGAAATTAATGGGGTTCAGCTCCGGACACCCCTTGCTTCAAACATACTGTATGATTAAAAAAACAAAAAAAAACTTTGCATTGCTCCTTTAACATGGAATACAGAGATAAAGGTTTTTTTATCAAATGAGATATAAAAGTTTTCAACAGATTTAAAAAATAAAAAATAAATGACCAGGTTGTTGATATTTGTGGCGTTTATTCCATACATTTCCGTGTCTTACTAAACAGTTTTTAGTCTCAGACACTGGATGGGACTGTGAAATATAAAACATTAGGGCTCCTGTTTTTTTTCTTTATGGCAATCTGAAAGTGACACCCCCCCCCCCCCCACCCCCCGCCCAGGAATGGTGCGTGCTGACTTGCATGATACAAGTAAAAGTAAAATATAGCTAAAGATCTATTCATCTTTCTTATTAACACTCTATTCATTGATTCCATCTGCAGCTGTTCAGAAATTATTCTCTTTGGAGAAGCAAGCATAGAGAAGCAACAGAAAGCAGCAATTTTACAGAGCTTGCATATAATTAACAAAACCATATCCATGTTTAAAAGAAAGTTATAGTTCTGAAAAATATGTAGTATTCATTAATATCTTGTTCTAAATCTTAGTAACTCAGCTCCCAAAATTCAACCGATCAAGAAGGTCTATGCATGCAAAACGTCTAAGTTAGATCTATAATTTTAGTTAGAAATCACTTTATTTTCAGTTTGAATATTATAGCAGAGATTTCTATGGGGTATAGCAAGGGGTTCTCAACTCCAGCCCTCAAGGCCCCACACAGGTTAGGTTTTGAGGATATCCCAGCTTCAGCACAGGTGGCTCAATCTTCGACTGACCCACTGATTGAGCCACCTGTGCTGAAGCTGGGGTATGCTCAAAACCTGACCTGTTGAGGGGTCTTGAGGATAGAGTTTGAGAACCCCTATTGTACAGGGACAGCTGCAGACAACCAATGTTTGCACGTAGACAGCTTAATGTGCAGGTCCTTATTGGACAATAGCGAACGGCTAAAAAAATTGATATGTGCAAAAAAACTGCCCAAACTGCATTCGCTAAATTGGATGTGCTTTCCCCCCAAAATTCAGTTCTTCACTAAATGTTTTGCCAAGAGTCAAAAGGCTAATCATGTCGCCAAATTAGTGCGCTTTCAGCGAAACATGGCGTGCGTGCCCTATTTAAAGTCTCAGCATTAAGTGAACCAAGTGATTTTAGAGAATGTTGCCAATTAGCATATTAAATTAAATTGCAGTGCACGTAGACTTAATCTGTGGTGAATCGCTAGCGACCTCTAACTCAACTGTGACATTTTTTGGCAACTCATAAAAAGACCATTTGCGTGATTCGCGACCTCATATCAACGTTTTGCCCATCTAAACTAAATGGGGAAGATCCATAAAGCTCACTTGTTAACCTAAATTAACGTTAGGTTAATTATAACACCAATGCGCTACACCAAATAACATAACACTAACCCAGTGCAACGCCTTAAATAACGTATGTCCATATAGTTTTTATGGAAATCTTTTAGGAGGTGTAAGTCATTTAAATTTACTTTGCATATCTCATTAGCATATCTCCCAGGATGCAAGGTGTGATCCTTTTTGAGCACAGGTGTTTCTACATATATTATTTGGAGGGAACTTTGAGGGGATATATATGTAGTTCTTGGGACTCTGCTACAATAGATCCATCTCTTCCTCCTCTCCAGCAAAACCCATATCTCAGTGTCTGGATGGAGTTAACGCCACCTCTAGGTAAGACAGGCGTAACGGGAGTCAAGTTAAGCTAACGCAAGGCAGTACTACAGTAATTTAACATGGCGTTAAGTCTATTCTAATGAGAAAACAAATGGCCAGGAAGTGTTACAAAGTTACTCCCCACGCGGTCATTCTTTCCTTCAATACAAAGAACTGCTTAGGAATGGCTGGACTACTGTATAACCATAACACTATGTAACTATGTAACTGTAACCATGCGCTATTGGAAAGGATAACAGTCAGCAAAGTCACAACTGCATGGAGCTATATCAGTGAACACGCTCACTCAATACATCCAGCTAATTGATGTACAGCAATTATGATCGGATACACAGCTCACATTCTCTCCTATACAGCAAGTTATTGCCATTTTTAAACAAACACCCGCGTCCAGTTAGAAGCAAAGTATAGGTCTTTGGAGGCAGGAATTCTGTAGCGTGTGCACACAATGTACATCTTTTAAAAGCCGTCCTTGTAAATCCTTTGCAGCGACACTGTCTGTGTTTCTTCCTGGCTGAAATGCAAAAATAATTCCAGAGACTACGGATTTTTACGGTGCCCTTCAATTTCTTCTCCCGGAGAAAGCTCTAATGAGATCATTAAATACAATGCAATTATGTTTGCATTTATGGTGCACCATAACTGTAACAGCATGACATTGTTCTGATGATAATGTTCATTGATCATTCATAAGGCAATGGGCTCGTGCCATTAATCATGAATCAATCATGTCGACTTGCGCAGACTGAAAACTTTCCTTAGAGAACCCAATCTGTACTTTCCCCCCCTACATATATATTGCCTCTAGAGCATGGATACCACGTGTGGTTTTCCATTCAATAACCGTGTGTACTGTATGACGACAGTCAATATATGAAATGGGGAAAATACATTTCTATGGGAAAAACCTGTGTGTGTAGCCAGCTCAAAATACTAGAAAATGCAACGAGGTAGTTTCCCAACTGAGATTGTAACAAAGGAGGGATTAGCTGGTATGAGACCTTTATTGGACCAACGGTTAGTTGATATAAAGCAAAATGTTTTTTTTTCTTTTGAGTGTGGGCTTCCCACTTTGTTTCAAACAAGTAGTTGATATGTTACAAGCTTTCAAACCTCTCAGGGTCCTTCATTGGGTCCTACCCAAGGTTGGTCCACCTACTCCCTCCTTTGTTACTACACAGCGACCCACCCTTCTTTCCAAACGAGATACAAAGTAGAGCTGCACTCACAGATTTCATAATATAGTGTCTTCCATTTATCTAAAGGGTGTGGAGAGTGCACCGTTCCAGGTCCCATACATCACCTGATAAAAGGTCTTTATGGGACCTGGACACTACATTAAACAATCTGTGATCAGAGCTCTACTTTGTATTTCATTTGGGAAACTCAACACTCAATATTTCTTTTAAATCCATATATTTTTTGTTTGTATATATTTGAGTGATTGCACTATTACAGACACAATCTATTTTTTTGCGGTTTTAATTTTTTTATTTAAAATGGAAGCAGGAGGTCTCCAGAGCTGAACGCCATTAATTTAATCTCCAGAGACACCCTGCTTCTAGAGATACTTACCTCCAAAGAGGTACCAGTATCTCCTCCAAGTTTAAATCTTCCTCATCACGTGGGCCAATAGGAAGCCGCACCAGATGACGTCACGGCTTCCTATTGGCCCGCAGGACGCGGGAGCTTTGAAAAGCGGCTATTACAGGAACCCCAGGTAGCGAAACGGAGCGGCTACAGGCATACCCTATGGAGGTAACTATCTCCAGAAGCAGGGGGTCCCCGGAATGGAAATTAATGGGGTTCAGCTGTGGAGACCCCCTGCTTCAATCCTACGTTTAAACAAAAAGCAAATGGTTTGCATACTAGTTGTATATTCCATTTGAATCATGGTATTGAGTACATGCAAGAAGGGTCTTCCTGTGCTAACCCTTCTCTTTGGGTCAGTTTTCTTTCAGATTCATTACTGTGAACACTGGCCACTAATGAAGATTGTATCTAAAAGCTATTTTGACCTAAAACTGACGCACAGACGAGTAACAAATTCATGCGTCTTGGAGCGTCAAGCTAGAGGGGGTGTTCGAGGTCTGTAGAGAACATTCGAAAATGATATGTAATATTATACAGCAAGTATGCACCACTTTTGTGCGCAATAAATGCGTCAGAATGGTCAGTCGTGTTTTTTGGGCGCAAAAGACAAATGCAAGTAGAGTCAATCCTAATGCATTGATATGTATAATAGACATAGTGGTATAATAGACATACAGCCCTTATCAAAAGGGAGTCGTTTTGGATGTTTGAATTAAAGACCATGTCCCCCTCTGGTCTGAATTTGGAGTTCGATATTAAACCTTTTTTGTAAGAATGTATAGAACTTTTTGATACTTTCATAAGCCTATACTAACGTTTTGTTCTCTGTCTCCCCACTAGATTATGCCTCCCACCAACTATCATTATTACATTTACTTTCCCTGTTCCCTATCCATAGTCCCCCTTTTTTAGGGATAACTGTTTTATCATTTTATATATGTTTACATGTTTTAATGACCATGTTTTAACTAATTAATTAATTCACCTGCATCTGTGAGCACTTTTTTGACCTCTACATATGTTCGATGTAGAGAGACTAAAGATCTGTCCCATTACAGCCCGATTTGCACGCAATTAGCATAATTAATTACACCTTGTTTTCTCTCAACCTATGGGAACAAAGTAGAGGGTACATATGTCCCTACCATTCATTAAACGTTACTCCTGATGAAACCGAGAAGGTGAAACGCGTAGAGTGACGTTTACTACACTGGCCGGAACCCCTGGGAGCGGATGACGTCACTTCTGGTCTTCGGTGAGACGCATCCGTGACACGCACGCTACACCAGAGGGATACTAGAGACATCACTCATCCGGCTGCTGAGATCCACTGCGTGCGATCTGAATGCTTTTTTAAACCTTGAACCATGTGAGTGCATTGTCTTTCACTTACCTTTTATAAATTTGTATACAGTCTGCACTATGTCCGGTTTTATTTACACTAAGGTCCTTTGAAGCCTGTATCCATGTGGTGAAGATTGACTTCCTGATCGCTCTGTGGCTATTCTAGCACTCAAAGATACCTTTACGTGCTCCACATCTTCTCACGTTTGTGAGTACATCATAGATAGACCTGACACTACATTTTTGTCACTGTTGTTTTACAATATTGCACTATCATTCTATTGTTCTGTTTTCACATATTTTTGCGCTTCCTGATGATCTACACCTATACCATTGATATGTATGAACATGACGCACTCCATACAAAGAATAAGAAAACGTGATAAAAAATATAAATAATGACCTACCAACATATACTGCTTATGATTTTGGATGAGCAGTATATTTGACACAATGCACTCTTTCCATTGTTTTCAAAACAACAGTTATTTTTATTGTACAATACATGGCCTCCTAAGTGTGTGAAAGAATGATCTCATGAATTACTAAATGGCTGTTGGAAATGAATAGATGAGAAGGGACGGCGATCCTTTTCCATTTACAGTGAAATAACTGATAATACACAGATGTACTCTTCAATTTTCCTTGATACATTTGGTTTAACCCATTGCGCTAGTTTTGCGGCCGAGAAACGGTTGTAAGTCCAAAGTCTCTAATTGTGGGAAAGAACTGAGACACCCTCAGTCTCTCCTCTTCCCACTTGTCCTGTTCCTATATATCTTGCCCTGGTTCCAAAATTCCTCCCTCTTTTCCAGCACGTCCACTTTACGCCCTGCATTCTGTTTGGGGGAACAAGGCCAACAAACATCAATTATTTCTATAATTCAACCCATCCCTATGTTGTCCTGCCCATTATTTAAACAAGTTGTTGCTTTCTCCCGCCAACAAACAACCCTTTTGATATCAACCAAGCTGGAAATGTGTGGTTTTATAAAAAGATTACACACTGCAATCTAGACTTCTCATATTCAATTCATTGCAGCATACATGAATATAAGTCACATATGTTACCTTATTAAATATACACTGAATTATTTAATGTATTTCTTGCTTTAGCCATACAAATCCCGAACTGCTTTATTGCTTGTAGTTGACAAAGCATTTTCGTGACTGTTTTGCTTTAACTAATGACTAATTAGCATGCTCTAGCCTCTGTACGTACCAACATGATAGATTACCCTCTTTTAGTCATGAATTCTTAACACTTTTTTTTTTATAGTGAACAGATTGGAGTCTCTCCTACCAAGTAATTAAGTACATGACATCATAAAGACACCAGTCAACCACTTCTTTTGTTGCTAATTATCTTACAAGGTCTCCTGAGAAATGTATCCACATTCTAAGTAGAGTCAGTAACTTGTGAATTTGGTTCTGGAAAAAGAAAGTGTTACATCTTATCGAGACTCCATTGTTTTAGAATTTTTGGGGGGACTTTTGTAACAACTCTGCGTTCACTATGCTGTAAATCAGGGGTGCTCAAGTCAGTCTTCAAGACCGCAACCCGTCCCCCCGCCCAATGAGCAGGGTTTAAGGACATCTCATCTTCAGCACAAGTGGCTCAATCAGTGGCTCAGTCTTGGACTGCACCACATGTGCTGAAGCAGGGAAGAAGGGATGTCCTTCAAATCTGATCTGATGGGGGGACTTGAGGGCTGGGGTTCAGTAGTAGATGCTGTAGATGCATTCAAGATCATGTGTAAAATAAATAGGAATTATTTTTACGACACTCATTATACATGGCTATTCATGCATATTATAAACATAAAAGTTACCGACACACTATGCACAAAGACACTTTAAGTGCCTAATCAGAAGTCAGAACAGATCATAGCTGCCTGAAACAAATGCAAGTGTGTAAGTCTGTATTTTCATCATTAATTTCTCATGCTAGACAAAGATAACGGCACAGGACATAATATATTACTGAATGCAGCCTTTTAGAGAATAATGCTGGATTTGTGTCTTTTGTGGTTGTGTGTAGAAACTGATAGCATATAAATCAGATGAAGTGAAAACTAGCAATCATGTTTTTCATGTCATGATATTATTAAGACATTGTTTTAAAGGTCTTTTTTACATGGGATTGCCTCTTTAACACCATGGTTTTGGAGGCAATTTCCGTCTTGCATAACAGAATGAGGCCGCGCTTATAGTTATGGTGATGGCGCACAGAGCGAAAACAAAGACATGAAGTCTGTCGCCGGTGCTCATAGTGGGCGCGACCCCGATGGCTCTGCACAGCGACCAAAATCGCTGAAGTAAGTGGGTTTTGTGTTGGTGTGCAGCCGCCGCGTGACGTCAGCGTCACATGAAGCGGTTCAGCCAATAATGGCGAACCGCTCATGTGATGCCACGCCTCCGCCACGCCCCCTGTCACCCTCCCGAGGTCTCCTGCACCTCAGTGCAACTATCGCTACAGCGAGGGCGTCATGTGACGTCAGAGGTCGCGGGTCTGTCGCCATTGCCGCTACTATAAACTCTGCCTAATGCTTCAATGCAAACAGGCTTTGGCAGTGCAATGTTAAATATATATGTTCATCAACTGTATTATGTTGTATTGTTGTACTATTGCTTTTTAATTATTTTTATTAAATGTACCTTTTTTCACTTCATCTATCATTTTTCACCATTGATCAAGCTACCTCTGAGGCATCTACGTTCTAGCACATGCAAGTGCAACAATTTGAGTACTATACTGTCTACGGTTGTATATTCTACGCTTAGGCTGTGTCCATACGGGGGCAACCCCCCCCCCCCCTTCCTCAGGTCAGGTTTTTAGGATATCCCAGCTTCAGCACAGGTGGCTCAATTAGAGGCTCAGTCTTCGAAGACTGAGCCTGTGATTTAAGCCACCTGTGCTGAAGCAGGGACTGATTGAGCCACCTGTGCTGAAGCAGGGATATCCGGAAACCTTTTTTGGTTTCATTTCATGCGCTCCTATTTTTGAGTTTTTGTGTTTGCTGAGTGTGCCCCGCTGAAACCGGACAGCCGAGGGGGGACAGCGCGGTCAATATACATTTTTTCATATCCTGAAACCTGACCTGTTAGGGTAGGGGCGGGGGCAAACGACTGGAGTTGAGCACCCCTGCTCTACCCCTTTAGTAACAGTTACTTTATAGCGACCATTTTTACATTTGCCAGTACTTTCAAGGAAAAACAAAGCTGCATGGTCCCTCAATCAGAAGCTGTAAAAGTCATCTCACATTCTCTAGGCCAGGGGAGCGCAAACTTTTTTCCCTGCACCCCCCTGCCGGCGGTCCCCTCAACTCTGCACCCCCCCTCCGGCATCATGACGTCAGTTTGCCATAGCAACGTGACGTCACATTTGCAATGGCGACGCGTGTGAGAAGCCGGCGGAGCCACGGTAAGTTAGGTTTACAGAGGCCCTGCAGCTCCCCCGGCACTTCATTTAAGTGCTTTGGGAAGCACGCGGGGCCTCTGTAAACCCTGCCCCCCCCTCGCACTCAGTCTCGCGCCCCCCCTGGGGGTCGCGCCCCCCAGTTGGCGCACTGCTGCTCTAGGCCACAGCTTAGATTAGATACCCTGGTTAATTTCCTGTGGATCCCTTGTTTCAAATACGGTAAAAAAAAATCTATTTATAAAACAAATGAACAGCATGGAGTGCTGCTTTAAAGCTGCACTTCAAGCAATATCCTACATGTGTGTGCTTTTTTTTAAAAATAAATCAGTTCTGTACTATGAGAAATTACTTGTAGCATTTAAAAATATATATTTTTTTAATGTTTCTAATGTAGGAAGCATTTTTGTTTCAAGAAAAAATATTTACAAAGTCACACCCCCTTCCCCTTCTGATAGGATCTGGCTTTTGAGCCCCGCTCTCTCTCTAGCAGTACAGCAGTTGTATCTAGTAACTGCCTGGGTCACATGATCTTCAGCACAGAATTTTGCATTGTGGGTAATATAGTCCAGCAATAACTGAATTAAATAACCCCGAGCAAAGCGATTGATTACAGGAGAACGGGTCAATCTGCAACTTAGCTAATCACTGTCAGCGTGCAGATGCACAAATTGAATGGAAATTTTTTTACAAATTAAACGGCAGCTTGAACTGCAGCTTTACCGGGAATATTATTTGGAGACACAAAGGAGAGTTGATCTGTTTGTGGCCCTTTGGCAACAGGGTAGCACTGTCTGTTTACAGGCAAAATAATCTGACATCGCTTTTGCCATTCCAGGTCCTATGTGTATTTACAGTTCTTTTTAAACAGATGCCACATAATTTCTATCATTTGTATTGGCAAAGTAGTTTGCACATATCTATAAATCTTCTATGAACTGCAGCAGTACATCCGCAGGCCACAATGACATAGCATTGCCACAATATTTTTCATTAGAAATAATCACTGCGTAGCAGACATCCAGACCTCTGCTAATGAGGTTGAATGCACAGGTAATCTGCAAGATGTCCAACTCTCTGATGACACTATTTGTAAAACACTGCCGGAGTTGGGCACCGAGCTTACACACATTAGTGATATTGCTCATTAGAATTCACAGCTTGATGTGTATATAACATACAGCATACTGCTTTGTTTTCCGCACGAGCAAAATTACAGGGGATCAAGTTAAAATATATTTCCTCTATAATTAAAATCCTTCACAAAAAAAAAAATACCCATTGCTATCTTTCCGAAGCTGTGCAGTGGGATTTAAAACTACGACAATTGCAGTGAATCTTCTGTACATTAACACCTGCCACTATGCAAGTAAATAAGATACATATTTAAAAGCTCTACTTCATTTTCATGTGTTGGTGCTACAGTATATACCAGTATATCAAAAAGCCAGAAAGAGAAGAAGCTGACCCACAGGATGGTGCAAACATATCTCACACAGCAGACATTCATTACACATGTTTTGTTGCAAGGGACAATGCTGAAACGTCTGCTTTGTCTCCAGCAGAGACCTGTGAACCCATTAGGGAAATTATAGAAACCTCTATTACAAACAAAGGGTCCCTTGCTTCCTGTCCTGAAGACACACAAAGCAGGAGGTGTGATACTGTACCTGCCATTCTTTGAGCGGTAACAACTACTGTCGTTCAGCTAAAGGTTTGTGATTGGAAAGCAGCTGGTTATATATGCTGTAAGAAAGTACACATTATAGACTGCACATTTGAGAAGTTGTCCGTGCTCGTTCTCTGAACCTTTTTTTTAATGTTTAAATTTAAAAAAAAAAATGACATTTGTGAAATCTAGCTTTGCCCTAACTACTTTGATGAAAGCTGCAAATTTCTCAGAAGTCACACACACATTCGAGAAAGTTCTCGGGAATCCAACGCGTATGACAGGTATTAAGGTGCTAGCTGGCACTGATTCACTTGTGTCTCTTGAAAGCAAGTACATTTGAAGGGAATTTGATTAATGTAGTCACGTTTTATGCTCTGAATAAAGTAGTGGGGAAAGGCATTTTTTTGTTGTTGCAAAATTCTCATGGTGGGCAAATGTCTGTTATTTGCAAATCGGTGTAAATGTTACTAAGAATAAATGGAAATCCCATGTATTGCTCCATTAGAAAATAGTCCACCCTGCGAAAACAGTCGCACATATTTTGAGAAAAAGTTGCAATGCATCAGAAGCTTTGCCCAATCCCCTAAGAAAACATGAACTGCTCAGTTACAGAATATGTTTATCAAGACTTTTAGAATAGTTCTTAGCTAACAGTAGTTAATTTTATTGTGTTAAAGTTGGCAAATGTTGTAATAAAAATTTTTTTTTGACCTTGCACATTGGCAAATAGCTTTTGCTTGAGTTTTCAGAAATGACTTACATTTGAGGGATCTTTCGCACATCAACTGGGACATCTTTGCAGATCTCGCATACATATATTATTGGGCTGAAGGAGCGGTTCAGTGAGTCAAAGCACTGACTGATAACAATGACACTGAGTTTGAATCAGTGGAACCTGGTGTCAGCTCCTTGTTACCTTGGGCAAGTCGCCTTATCTCCCTGTGCTTCAGGCACCAAACACAGATTGTAAGCTCATCTGGGCAGGGACTGACTGTGTCTGTAAATATCCTATGTACAATGCTGCTTACCGGGCACTATATTGTAATTGTGAAGTGTTTTATGAAATAACATTATTATTATTTCTCAGAAGAGATATACTGTAAGAAGGCAGCTTCATAGTGAATCTGTTTATGCTGTGACTGCATATACTTGTTACAGAAATGATACAACTCTTACCCGTTCCTTTGTATGGTAAAAGAGACGTTCAAGCACAAATGCCATTTAATAATATTGATAGTGAACACACTTGTGATAACAGAAATACATATATTACATAAGGGGATAGTGCAGCTCCAGAAAAGGACTCAAACCGGCGTCCACAGGTACACTGAAGCAAGGGATCAGAAGCGCAAATACTCCCCAAATATGTGGAAAAAATAAAAGGCACAAAATAGTTCAATAACGTATAAAACAACACTATGATGGTGGTAGAAGGTATCTCACTCACAATTGAGAAGCAGAAACTAGGCGTTGCGGTTATTGTATGTCTTTGTATGTCTTTATTTATATAGCGCCATAAATGTACATAGCGCTTCACAGTAGTAATACATATCATATAAATAACAAATAATATAAATAACAGGTCATGGGAATAAGTGCTTCAGACATAAAAGTAACATTAAGGAAGAGGAGTCCCTGCCCCGAGGAGCTTACAGTCTAATTGGTAGGTAGGGAGAACGTACAGAGACAGTAGGAGGGAGTTCTAGTAAGTGCGTCTGCAGGGAGTCACCAACTCATAGGATTTCTTCCAATGCGTGGCCATCCACAGAGAATGCTACTTTACTATTTTGTGTCTCTCTTATTTTTTTCACATCTTTGGGGAGTATTTGCTCTACTGATCCCTTGCTTCAGTGTCCTTTGTAGGGTAAACATAAATAAGGAACATTTTTGCTAATATTGCAGATTGACACTGTAGTGCCACACTAATTAATTAATTCTCCATGATAAGTAGCCTGGCTCGACTATTTAACTATTTCACTGAAGTAATTACCACAATTTGACTGCCGATAGCAATCCTCTCTCTACTAATGAAAGTAGTACAATAATTAACTTAACGGATTGTGCTGTTAACGGCAAGCTGATAAATCTTTCCGTCAGAAAAAGTTAACCATATAGTGTAAAGCCCATGGATCCCCTTACTCTGCATTCAATTACTATTACTAGTTGCCTAGTTATTGGTTTCCTGTAAATAGTGCAGTTAAGGGGTTAGTTGCTCAAACTAAAGGCATAGCTGCTGTCACTTATCTTTTATGCTGATTTTCAGATGAGTGAAGACTTTGGGAAAGGGGGATCCCGTTGGTATACTGAAGCGGCTTGGGCATTTTGTACTGCTTTGTGGACGTGCAAAAACTTGATGGTAAAAAAGCATACAAATTGTGTGCTCATTTGCATGTTATTTCACAGAATCCCTAGCTGCAGTGGAAGCATTGCATGCTAAGAGATAATGGGGAAATGCAGGGTTGCTGACCTGTCTGAGACATGTGAATGTGCTCACAAGTATTATTTGTATGTGCTGTTGTCACGTACGGCACACCTGTGAGCATGTAACCTGCATACGGTACAAGGGTTATTACAGAGCCTCTAGTCGGCCCACTTTTCACCTTCGTAAAGGTCCCTCAAAAATACAATATCTCCCGTCAATCCGTCCCCATATACTATCTGCCACAAAAAGCACACAAGTGAGCATGTGACTTAGATACGCAACCAGGGTTAACACACACACTGGTGCAGAAATAGAAAAATTCACGTGTTTGATCCCAAACACACCCATGTTGAATTCTGATTTCAGCACTCCAGGGCAAGGCCTATATATCATTCTCCCATTGAAAACCACAAGAACCCCCATCTATCATAAATCAGCTGCTAGTTTGCCGGTTACCTGTCATAAACTCAATATGTTGTATTTAAAAAAAAAGCAATAACCACATTAACCCCTGAAGCACCGGATTGATTAAAATACATAATATTCTTCCACCATTTTCCTTACAGTTGTATCATAAGCAAAAAGCTTGCCCCATGTTTACCATCATTTGCTTTTATTTCTGGGCTTAAGGGACGATTTCCACTGCACTTTGTCTTTATTTACAGAGGGCGTGATGTAGTCTGAAAATGACTGAAAAACATTTAGTAAATTCCATTTGCATAAGGTCAGCAAAGTTTCAAGCACACTGCATGCTTTGTACGTGCCCCCTTCTTACTTTGCAATGCAGTTCAATAGTGGCAAATAGGTTTACCGTTTACCTATTTGTTTCCAAGTCAGCTCTGGTTACTGCAGACATCCTATGGCCTCCGCTTCTCTGAAAGGAAGAGGAATCAATGCAGAAATGACCAAAAACCATGTGATGTTCAGGATCTTCTGCATGTCATGGCTTTCTTTGTCACAGGCACTTAAAGGATTGTGGAGGTTTTCCACTGTAGTATAGCCCCTGAAAAACAGTATGCATGTCTTAAGTATTTCAACCCTGTCCAAGTCCAGACCTTTACCTTTGGAAGGTACTCTGCATAGCACATAATGGCATCAGACACATGATAACAAGAGGAAGGCAACCCCCCCTTTACATTTCAGCTAACCATGTTTACACCTGAAGGAAAGACTTGAGAGGTCTTGAGAGCATGTATAAAACCTGTGATGTTAGTCTATTAGAATGTATCATTACCAGTAATAAACTTGCATGTTTTATGCATCAATAGGACTACTAGACGTCTGGGGAGCATTCACTAAGCCTCAATGCAGGGTATCTCACTCGGATCCAGTGCAGTAACTGACATTCAAGTCAATGTGTGCTGGTTTTTGATGTAAAGAATAAAGATATGGATCACCAAGATGTAGCAAGAGACATTGATATGCCGGGGGAATATCACAGAGATTTCATTGAATTTGATGGTACTATTTCTGCTGAGTATCCAAACATATCCCGCCATATGAAAAAACAATAAAACCTGTATGTATGTATAGATATATATATATATAGCCCTCTTTCCCCCACCTTATGGGAGATGGTGTAGCTACAGGTGTGTCGTGGTGCTAAATACCTGTTGGCATTCAGGAGAGCTGAGGTTCCGCCAATGTTGTTGGGCAAAAGGACAGGCTTTTGGAGGTCAATGCATACAGTAGTTCTTTCTTTGGGTGCCAGCGCCACCATCTTCAGCAGGCTCCAGTAGTGCTGGAGGCAGTCCCTGCAGAAGAACGATCATATACTCCTCCCTGATGGACTGCAGCCTCAGGCCAGGAGTGTAGTAAAGCAAGAACATCTTTATTCCGTATCCACTGCATACAGCATATTAATACAGCCTTTTCTCTAAGGTCCCAGACCTCTGGATGGTCCCTGTGTCAGATAGTATGATTGAGACCTTGTCTCTCCCATTTGCTATTTCACAGTCCCCTTATGGGACTGATCATATGGTCCCAACCCGCAGGGCGAGACAGCAACTCAGAGTACTCACTCCATAGCTAGAGGGATAATAATTTATCCATAATGTAGCACACTAACTGACTAAATTTAGGTTTGCCTCTTACCTAGTACAGAGGGGGGGGGGGGGGCGTAGAGGTTCTGAACCCAGGATTGAGCAGAACACAGACCCTGTCTCTCCTCCACCCCTGTCACTCAGTGAAGCTGCTTGTGATGAGGGAAAACCCAAGATGGTACCTGACACTGCCTGCACTTACCAGGACTTACATGTCAGGGAGGGCAGACTGGTAGCTCATGGCTACATATTCATATACGTCAATGTTTCAGCTCTCCAAGGAGCCTTCCTCAAGACGTGGAGAGCCGAAACGTTGCCATATTGCAATAAATATTTTTCACTTTGTCAGCAAGTCCTGGAGTGCCTGCTATTATCTTCCTTTGTCCCTAATCCTTTTGCAGTTAATGCACCCGGGCAGTATTCCAGTTTCTGTGGCGTGCCACTATAAACAATGATAATATATAAAGTATGTTGCTGAAACACGTTCACTTTTGTCCTAAGAGGGATGGCATCTTTGACACCCCATCTGTGATATAAGTGGTAGTTTAAATAAAATGTGCAATTATTTAAATAAATGTGTTAGAATCAAACGTCTCAAAATTGCTGATATATTTCCCCCATTATATGATTGCAGGTTTCATATAATATTTATACAACGAAAAAATAAAATCTAGTCACGGTTTATTCTCTGGACAAAAGGATTCATGAATTTGTGTTGTTTTTCAGGCTGGTTAGTTACCATGATAGTAACCGCTTTATGTCTACAATCAGGATCCTCCAAAACTATGAAAAGCAAAGTTAACAAGCATTTTCTATGTACAACCAGTCTGCACTTTCAAGAAAATCAATTCTAATTAGCAATGATATTTTGGCTTGATACAGTATATCCAGACACGTGTGATTGTTTCCAAGATGCAGGCATGCAAATGTTAACGATTCAGTTTGCCTGCAATTTATACCCCTGTTCATTTTCCATTTGCTGATCAGTTGCTGCTCATCAAGACTTCACTGCTTCAGCTAATGAACTGGCGGCTTCATTTCTGTTTTGTATCTAATGTGTATATGCAAAAATGAAGGCACCTTAAGGAGAAAATATTACAGAAGGAGACAAGTGATTATGATCACATAAATGTCACTTTCAATTTATAATTCACTTGTTTCATTGTGTTGGCAAAAACTGAAGGTATCTGAAGAATTAAATTAATTATGGTAAAAACGTAGCATATTTGCCGTTAATGATGTCTCGGTAGACCCCCATCAGAAAATTTCGGGTCCCAGAGTTTGCGCACCCCTGCTCTTGATCATGGGTGGCCAACTCCAGTCCTTAAGGGCAACCAACAAGTCAGGTTTTCCGGATATCCCTGCTTCAGCACAGGTGGCTCAATCAGAGGCTCAGTTGTAGACTCTAGATACTCCTAATTCACACTTACATTCAATTCACATTTACATAGTGGCATTATAACTATTTACCCAAGTGCTCCCTGTATAGCACATATATCACGGTGTTGACATGCTGGATTTTCAGGCCAAAAGATGTATAGATCTGATTACATTGATTCTTAGAATTGCTGATTGTGTCCCTCCTGCCTGCATCGTTCTTTGGGTTACTTTTTTGGCGAGAGTTGCAGCTCTGATGGTGGTCCCCATCCTGTGCGCTTGTAACGGATGCTAGCCACTAACGGGACGGGACCGCGAGGCAGAGGTGGGGATATTTAAACACCGACCTGTGGCCGCGAAGCTGCGTCCAGATGCAGGACTAGTAGTTGTGGGGTAGCCAGGCCAGGGTTGGAGAATGCAGGATAGTCGAAGGCAAGCCAAGGTTGAGGATTGGAGAATGCAGGATATTCGAAGGTAAGCCGAGGATTGGAGAGAGCTGGGAAGTTGAAGCTAAGCAAGACAAGGCAAGGCGAGGCAGTAGTGCCTGTGGCCAGCACATGTGACAAAGGTTTATGCTCAGCCAACTTCCTGGTAGAAGGGCTGAACCTAAATAGCAGGGTAAGCAAATCAGGCGCAGGGCTGCATAGCAGGCAGAAATCAAGCAGGAGCCAGTCAGGCAACTAGAGCTTGACGGGGGCAAACCCTGCGTCTGTCCTCACAGCGCCTTGTCTGGACATCATGATCAGCCAGTTCCTCTCTCACCTTCCTGTTACTATCTACCCATCTTTCAGCATGTCCACAGTCGGACAGTATTACGGTTAGATATCCCTTCCATTTGCAATTTATTTTATGTATGATTTGAGAAAACAGGTACCATACAGATTATTTCTGATGGTAAAGAATGTGGTTAGTCTCAATTATAGATTTGCAGTGGATAACATTACAAGGTTATTTGAAATAAAGAGGCGGGGCTAACTTCAAAGATAGAGATTTTGAGAGATTATATGACAAACAACTTTTTCACAGTTCTGAGAAAGATTCGGTCTTAGATGTTCAATGTTAGAGAAGGTTGACTTCCATATCTGTAAGACGCCATTGTGCCAGATAGACAAACTTTCAGTTCCTTATGTGAAAGATGCATAGTATTAGCTGTGTGGATACCACTTAAACTCAGGGAAAATTACGTCCATTACCTATTTATGAACGTCACATTATTTGCCCTGATTTATTGGAGCTTTGAGTATCTCCCCCCAAATGCTTACCCGAGTCCAAGCTCATGTGGAAGACTCCTTTTACGTAACACCAACACCTCAAGCTAGAACCCCCTCCATGTAAGAGACCGGGAACCATTATGTTTGGGAGTAGCTATTGTTTGCTGTGAAATTACCATTATTCCCCGTCACTTTTGGAGTGCCTACAATAAAGAACCCTATCTTTTTGGTTTATAAGATTCCCTTAAAATCCCCATCCCCAAAACTCAGTAGCCTGGTGGCCAGTGTCCTGGCGCGCCTTTCTGGTATGTTTTGCTATAATTGAGGCTTTACATAAAAATGTAAATTCTGTATAAATTGCAAACACCCCTCCTATATTTATGTATACAAAGGATCCCCAGTGCAGTATAAATAATATCTGTGTGCATGTCACAACAGTGTGAAAATACAAGCCCCTAAAATTGATATTACAAATACAAATTCACATTATGCCGTAGGAAATGGGGGGGGGGGGGAGGTGGGGGAATGTCTGTGCATGTATTTTCCATATTTGAACAATGTGGGGCTTTTTTTGATATGCCAAACCAGGAATATTAAAACCTTAAAAGCGCTTTCATTTTATTAATCAAAGACTCTACGGAAGTGGATACAACATGCAAATCAGATGTCAAAAAGATTAACAGGTTAAAAAAGGCAAAGATTCATCTAAATTGTTCTGTTTATACTTCTAAACAGAAAATTATATTACCCAGCTTTGAATAATAATACCGGTGTTTGCCCAGATTTTGTGTTTGTAATGTACTGTACACTATTGACTGATGTTTGCTGGGGTTTTTTTTCAGTAAGTAAAGTTCTAAAATACATGTCAATATGCAGAATGCTTATCCTGCTTTGAAGTCATGCTTGTTTAGATTGAAGAAACTGGAGGAGGTCTCTTGTCAGTCTTTTGCTGGTGTTCTGCATTTAGTGACATTTTTGTAGCTCAGTACATAGCAAGAAAGAGCAATTACTTGTTTTTGAATTTGGACAGCTTAGAAATTTTCTGCTGCCCTCTGTCAAATGCAGCATAATGAATTCTTTCTTTGAGACTTTTTTTTACATGCTGTTAGACTTTTTAAAGATGGGATTGTATGCATAACAGTGCTGAGCTATGTGGATCCTTGTATGCCTACAATGTGTTCAAGAAAATCACTATAATAGCAGTAATCTTTTCTTATAGAAAAGAAATGGGGCTTTAGAAATTGGGCACAAATGCCGCTTAATTTTTTTTTTTAATTTGTATACAAAATAGTTTTTGGAAGAATTGTGATTTAATTTCCAATTCTGACTCTTGTCAATTTAACACCACAGCAGCAAAATAGGCAAAGAGGAACCTGTCAAGGAAAACGACATAATAAAAACCTTTCCTTTTTCATCACCTTTTAAATGGCACCAAACTGATGCATGTTATGTCAAAAAATAATTGGGTGATATTTTGCATTATTTACTTCATTTTAGTGAACTGAAGAAAAGCACTTTGCAGTCTTGTTATCATCAATCAAGTTGCTGATTGCTTGTTTGTTTGATTGATTTCAAACCACATAAACGCTGTTTGTATCAAAACTTTCGCCCTATCAGCAAGTCATCAGCAGCTAACTCAGGGGTAGGACTGGGCAACTCCTGTCCTCAAGGGGCACCAACAGGTTGTGTTTTCAGGATATTCCTGCTTCAGCACAGGTGGCTCAATCGAAGACTGAGTATACAGAGTATCAGAAATCTAGCTGGCTCAGGGGTGGGCAACTCCAGTCCTCACGGACCAACAGGTCATCCCTGTTTCAGCTTGAGCTATTGATTGAGCCACCTGTGCTGAAGCAGGGATATCCTTAAAACCTGACCTGTTGGTGGCCCTTGAGGATGGGAGTTGGCCATCCCTGAGCTAACTAGATTTCTGATAATGTGTATAATTAGTGAATACATTATTGTATTACAGAACATTAACCAGAGTTACATAGCTGTCCTATTAGTTGCTGTAATCACTTTCCTGAAATATGTAGATATTTGAACTTTTGATTTTTTTGTATTTGCTATTATTTGTATTTGTGCCTAAATGCAATAAGGTGTATATGTCAACTCACAAAACAATGTTCTTTGGAGCAAGGCCATTTTTTGTTTACAATTCTGCTAGGGGTTGTGTTAAATATAAATATGAACGTAGCCTGTTGATCAAGGTTTTTATATGTGACGTGTGACAGGTTCTTATATGTGACATCAAGATTTCAGCTGTCTCACATTTTAATCTCATCTGTAACTGTTACATTACATATAGTGTATAACCTCTTAATGTATTATCATAACTCTGTGCCCAGGAGATATTTGAAAACAAGATGTAACTCATTGTATTATTTCCTGGTAAAACATTTTATAAATAAATACATACATTAGCCAGTACAATTAATAGCACATTAGACCTCTTTGGTTGCAAAGAAAATGGGAAAATATAACAGAGAGAGTTGCAGAATTTGATATATATATATATATATGTTGCTTAAACTCATCCTTAACATCTTATTTCTAAACCACAAGCTGATGCACAAGTTAATATCAGCTCAAATTATTTTGACACACTAGGGGGATAAGTATCAAGATGGAATAATTTAGTTAAATAAAATGGAGTTTTCATTGACATTTTGAACCTGCTCCAAATGAAGCTGGTGTGATGAGCTTCTTACATCCTGCGCTGATCTCCTAAGTAGCACATTTCATGCCATATCAGATCTGGGGGATGTAACGAACGCATCTCTGCTCCATTATATTGATGCAAAAGTTGATACATCTCATTATACGATTGTCCTCCCCTAATTGCTCCAAAACCACTCCCCAAATCACTAACTAAAGCATCTGGAGCAGAACTGACACAAAGTAACTTGGTACATTAATGCAAAGTTAGGCCGGGGCCATGGTACCGCAGTCCGTGCAAGCAAACAGACTGCCTTAATGCAGTATTCGCGTCCATGCGGCGTGCGGGTGTGCACGGGAGGGGGCATGCTTTGCGCAAGAAATCAGTTCAAATTGATTTCTTGGCGCGACAGGCCAGTCACGTGAGTGGTTTGCCCAATGAGGGCGAACCAGCTCTGTGACGTCACTGACACGCCCCTTGACATGCCCACGGACGGCGCGCGTACCATGGCCAAAATATGCACCCGCTTCAAGCGGGTGACGTCATGGCCGGGCGCACCTCCGCACGGGCGGAAGCACCATGGCACCAGCCTTACACAGTGCGATGCTCCATTTTATGACTCTTGATACATTGTGTTCACAGATTCACTTTGCATTAGCATTGCGGGGACTCCACAGACCTGCAAACTACCTTAGGCATGATCCCCGCTGCCTGCTGCAGCGCCCGCAAGGCCAAGAGCCGCCCCTCAATGGGGCTAGGCCCACTACATGGGGTGGCCGCCACACTACGCGGCCAGTTTTTCCTGAAGACAGGCAAATTGAGCTCAATATTTGTGACGAGTGCGGTGGCCACACACCCCGGTGGTTCAGCCAATGAGGGCGAACCTGCCGGGTGATGTAACGGCTGCGCCCCCCCACCACGACTCCATCACTCCCCCCATCTTTCCCCCTGCAGCTCACTGCAGGTGAGGCATGGACTGTGAGTGGGTGGTGAGGCATGGAATGGAAGTTGGGGGGAGGCATGGAATGATAGTGGATGATGAGGCATGGAGTGGGAGTGGGGTGATGCGGCATGGTATGGGTTTGTGTTGGTGAGGCATGAAATGGAGTGGGGTGGTGAGGCATGGATTGGAAGTGCATGGTGAGGCATATAATGGAAGTGGGGTGGTCAGGAATAGAATGAGAGTGGGTGGTGAGGCATGGAATGGGAGTGGGTGGTGAGGCATGGACTGGGAGTGGGTGGTGAGGCATGGAATAGGAGTGCATGGTGAGGCATGACATGAGCGTGGGGTGGTGAGGCATGGAATGGGAGTGGGTAGTAAGGCATGGAGTGGGTAGTAAGGCATGGATTGGGTGGTAAGGCATGGACTGGGAGTGGGTGGTAAGGCAGGGATTTCTCTCCTTCCTTGTTATAATACATAAAATATAAAAAAATTCATCACAAAAAATGTGGTGTCTTCAACAACATCTCTCTTTACTCTCTACTCAATATACTGTAAAGCAGGGGTGGGGAACCTTTTTTTCTGCCAAGGGCCATTTTGATATTTATAAAATCATTCGAGGGCCATCCAAAAATATCAACTTAAAAATTAGCCTGCTATATTTGGTCAACATTTAATAAACTCACCACTAATGTGATGGCTGGAACTGCTTCTCTTTGGGTGACTGACTGACTCTTGGGTGGTGGGTGACTGACTGACTGTGGGTTGGTGTCTGTGCACACACAAATGCACGCACACACGCGCACACGCACGCACACACGCGCACAGAAATCGGGCAGGGGGTAGGGAAATCAGACTCTCAGACCCACTGACAGACTCAGACCCACTCTCACTCACTCTCAGACCCACTCTCACTCAGACTGTCAGACCCACTCTCACTCAGACTGTCAGACCCACTCTCACTCAGACTGTCAGACCCACACTCTCTCTCTCAGACACACACACACACACACACACACACACACACTCTCTCTCAGACACACACACACACACACACACTCTCTCTCTCAGACACACACACACACACACTCTGTCTCAGACACACACAGAGACAGTGACACACACACACACAGAGAGACAGTGACACACACACAGTGACACACACACACACACACACACACACACAGAAACAGTGACACACACACACACACACACAGAGACAGTGACACACACACACACAGACAGTGACACACACACACAGAGACAGTGACACACACACACAGAGACACACACAGAGACAGTGACACACAGACAGTGACACACACACACAGAGACAGTGACACACACACAGAGACAGTGACACACACACACAGAGACAGTGACACACACACACACACACACACACACACACACACACACAGAGACAGTGACACACACACACACACACACACACACACACACACACACACACACAGACAGTGACACACACACACACACACACACACAGAGACAGTGACACACACACACACAGACAATGACACACATACACACACACAGTGACAGTGACACACACACAGTGACAGTGAGACACACCGTGCCAGACACACACAGTGACAGTGCCAGACACACACAGTGACAGTGCCAGACACACACAGTGACAGTGACAGACACACACAGTGACAGTGCCAGACACACACTGTGACAGTGCCAGACACACACAGTGACAGTGCCAGACACACACACAGTGACAGTGCCAGACACACACACACACACACACACACACACACAGAGACAATGACACACACACACACAGAGACACACACACAGAGACACACACACACACACACACAGACAGTGACACACACACACACACACACAGTGACACACACACACAGTGACACACACACACACACACACAGAGACACACACACACACAGAGAGACAGTGACACACACACACACACACAGAGAGACAGTGACACACACACACACACACACACACACACACACACAGAGACAGTGACACACACACACACACACACACACACACACACACACACACACAGACAGACAGTGACACACACAGACAGTGACACACACACACACACACGCACACAGACAGTGACACACACACACACACACACACACACACACACACACGCACACAGACAGTGACACACACACACACACACACACACACACACACACACACACACACACAGAGACAGTGACACACACACACACACACACACACACACACACAGAGACAGTGACACACACACAGAGACAGTGACACACACACAGAGACAGCGACACACACACAGAGACAGCGACACACACACAGTGACAGTGCCAGACAGACACACACACACACACACACACACACAATAAGCCCACCTCTGCAAACACACACAAAAATAAGGCCTCTCCCCCCTTGGGATGGGTTAGGTGCCTGGGAGGGGCTATAAAGGGGCATGAGAGTTACCTGGGGTCCGTGGATGGGCTGCTGGAGCTGCATAGGTAGCCAGTGCAGCTGAGAGACTGGCAGGCCCGCGGAGCCTAAAGGGAGGGACAGAGGGGCGGAGCCTAAGGTGCCCGGCATTACTGGAGGAGAGAAGTGAGGGGGGCGGTGCTGTAGGAAGAGGCGGGCCAAAAAAAAAATCTTGACAGAGTGACAGCACGAGCAGCCAATCAGGAAAGGGGGAGTTTAACATTTTTTTTTTTTTTTTTAAACCATTCTTGCAGGCTTCCCGGGGGCCGGACCAAATGATTCCCCACCCCTGCTAAAGGGACATCCCTGCCATGAAAGCGGATCTGTAGAAGGTTTTAGATCCATGTGAATGGAGTTGATTTCTTCTCCAGCCCTGAGAAGCAGTCCCACAGCATATTGAAAGGATTTTCTGGGACTTCACTGCTTCTATATAAATATGGAAAGTTTTCATTAAAGCCCATACGTTTCGAAGGAACCCCATACCTCTCTTCATTTATTGCCCAGAAATCTACATGACAATGATGACAATAGTGGCTAATCTAATGTTGGGGACATTATGGTTATATATTTAGAACAAAAATATTGCAAAATAGCTGGATAAAAGAACACATTTATATGTCTAAACTGCATTTATATTGTTGGCTATATTTGTGCTGCTACCTTTTTCTTTTTATTTCCAGGTAGGTATGGCAACAAACCAATCAAGATTTAATTGGGATCATTCCCAGGACACAAAATGATGTTGTAAAACAAATAGCTTCTGCTTAGTTTATGCGAGACTAGTTTATTTTGATTAGGTTTTCTTACCAATAACTTATTTTGATAGATGTTACGGGTGCTTCAAATATGACCTTAAAAAAGGGTTCGTGCAGAAGAATAGCGTTTTCCAAAAATAGGGTGTGAGTTAGGGAAGCAGCCAGAACACAATGTACAGAAAATCCATCATGTTTCAATCATTAACTTTAATGGGAGAATCACGTCTAAATCTCAGCATGATGCTGTGAAACAATACCCCCTGCTGTTAATTTGGCAAGCTGTATTTAAAAAAAAAAAAAAAAAGGAAAGAAAAATACATCAGCTTTGAAGATGAACTCTCTAGAATTCTTCAATTTGTTAAAATCAAATGTGATTAGCAATAAAAGGAAAAATAGCACTGCAATGATCTTGGAATGTTTCTTTACGTCTTTCATTCCCTCCTGTTGCTTTAGGCAATTCTGTTCATTTGCATGCATGGTACTTCATCCAGCACTAGTCTAGCTGGTCAGAAAAGCATCACACTGTTTGAGAGAGAGGTTATACTGCCAGTAAGTAGCTATATTTCCAACACAGGGTTAGAAAGGGGATTTCAAGATGAAAACTTAAAGAAGGCCCTCGGCATTCTGATACCAAGGGTCTTGGTTTTCTTTGCATTGCCAACTACTGAGGCTTTGTTAGATGCTCTTAATCCTTGAATGAGATTACAACAGTAGGTAGTTCTAACTCTTATTCTTGATGCATTGGTAACTTGTGAGCGCATCTGTTTTTCATTCCCAGGGAATGATTCGTTCAAAGTTCAAATGCAGTAATAATCTTCGTTTGCACGCTAGGGCCTCCCTAGCACTCTTAGACAGAGGCTCGCCAGGTTCCAAAAAAGGTTATTGCACCGCGATCTTAAGTTAAGGGTCATTCAAGTCAATGGTAGTTAATGTAGGATCGAGGTGCAATAACTGGTATCAGAGTTTAGTGACTCCCACTGCTTGTTCTAAGGCAATGGTGCTCAACTGCAGTCCTCAAGACCCCCCAACAAGCCAGGTTTTCAGGATATCAGCACAGGTAGCTCAATCAGTGGCTCAGTCTTTGACTGAACCATCTGTGCTGAAGCTGGGATATTAGCTGGTTGGAGGGTGGGGTGTAGAGGACTGGAGTTGAGAACCATTACCTTAGAACAAGCAGTGTGATTCACTAAACACTAATGACAGTTATTGCACCTCAATCCTGCATTAACTACCATGGACTTGAATGACCCTTGATGCCTGTGCTAAGACAGTTGTGGTGTTACAATAATGCATGGCTTCACCGTGTCAAAGTACAAACATGGCAGCTTGAAATTTGGGGAGCGTCAACAGGAGTTAGTCAAAGGTTACACAAACCATGTTTTAGATTGAGATGTATTAATTATTTCACGTGTATCACTGCTTCCCTTTATTGCCATTTCATAGGTGCAATAAACTTCACAGGCTAATGACCTTTGTCAAATATAAGAATGACCTTTAAAAAATCTTATATTTAACCCAAGAGCAAAACATATTGATACATACAGCAGACTAATTACAATGAGGTCATATCAATATATGGGTTAAATCTATAAACTTCATCAAGCATCAGAAGGATTTCAATGTAGTCCATACGTGGTGCTAATTTACAATTAACATCAGTGTTTGATAAGTATTTAGCTAAGTTGCCGATCGATCCGTTTTCCTGTGATCGGTTGGCGAAGATTCGGCTCGGGGGTTCACTAAATGGCTGTCAGTACAGCAGAAGAGGACCAAAGATGCAAAGTTCTGTGGGGTAGATCATGTGACCAGGCAGTCACTAGATACAATTGCTGCACTGCTAGAGAGAAGTCAGGGCTCAAAAAGGGATGTGCCATAGCCTGTTTCAGAAGAGGAAGGGGATGTGGCTTTGTAAATGGTTGCTAGAGAAACAAAAAAGGCTTGTTACATTATAATACATTAAACATATCATTGAGACTGGTTTGAAAAAAAAAATGCAACAAGTATTTTTTCATAGCACAGAACTTATTTATTAAAAAAAAAACACACATGTAGGATTTTGCTTGGTCTGCAGTTTTAAGACAACTAGACATTTTGAGCCGTTTTTGTGAAACGCACTCGCATCATATTGCTTTGTTTTGGTAGCTTTGCAGATTGCTTGAGAAATAATAAATCAACTGAGAAAAAGCTGTGTTTTGTTTGACTTCTTTTTTTTTTATACTTAAATATACAATAACTTGCTCTTGGAAGAACATTGTATATGAGTCTCATGATATACTGTAAGTAATAGATATGAAATAAATCCCTAATGGACGCTACTAACACCTGCAGTGGCTGGGTGGATTTTATATTGATAATGAAAAATCAGGATGATAAAGATGTCGTGGAACAGTCCATGAAGGGCAAAGAATGCAACTTGAAATGCATGTAATCAGCCCAATATTGCATGGATCAAATAAAAACCTTAAGCCTTGTAAGATTCACACGGAGCACTGTAAAGGGATAACTATGTCAAAAACCTGTGTTGTCCCCCATTTGGTATCACGTTAATGAAATCCCCCCTGCCGAACTGGCAGGTCCTTCCTGTGGCTCCGGATCGTAAGGTCGTCACCACACTGGCTGAAGGTAAAGCTGTCAATGGGTACACTCACAACCCGTTTGGAGACCGCATCGATGCCGCTCTGTTGCGGTTGCGTGCTCCAGTCCCATGGAGTAGGTAAGATGAAGAAAGAGAGGGCTGAGCACTGCAGGATAAATTCAGCTGGAGGCAAGGTAAAATCAAAACATTTTATTAGGCATAACGCCAACTACAGAACAGAGAAAAAGATCCTCAGGTGCATTTCCGGCCTACGACGCTTTGTCATTGATTCTTAGATTGTAAGCTCTTCGGGGCAGGGATTTCCTTTCCTATTGTCTGACTTTGCTGCACTTAATGTATTATTATAATTCCCTGTACTGTATTCTTTGTGAAGCGCCGAGTACACTTTTGGCGCGACATAAATAAGGACATACAACACAGTTGCAGACATACAATCCTTTGCTACTGGAGAGATACTGCTGTGCTGTGAAATGCGTAGCTCTCTTGTATCATGTTGGGTTTCAAAGTTAATTTTCATATGGGGACCACCATGTTAGCTTAATTAGAGTAAGCCAATATAAAATGACATTTAGGAGAAGTTGTAGCTCACAAAGCAGTAGTAGCTGAGTTAGTGCTTGAGAACTATATTTGTTTTGCAGATAGTTATACTTTTAATGGACCAACATAAGAGTTCTCCATAGGTTTAATTGTGCTTCAAATACTTCATAAGTCTATTTAAAAAGGAGATATCGCTAGGAGTCTTCTAAGGTACTTAATAAACATACAGTATGGAGAACTATAATTGTCTTGTTAAATGGTATCACTAGATTTCTTCCCGCTTGCACACTTTAGGGGGTTATTAATTAAAATTAAACAGAAAAAAACTCTAGCGCTAATCTATATCCACAAGGATTATATAGTTGTATATGCAATGGGTATAAAGTGGTATACTCGTAATAATAAATCTTCTGACTAGTAATGTGCAACACCCACTGAGACATGCCTGACCAAAATAATTATAAAATATAATATACAACATCAAAAGTTATGACGAAAAAAAAACATATAAAAAGGGATAAATAGTCCATAAAAGAAACAGTCTCACGGATACAAAAGTCCATCGATCAAAATGATTGTAGGTTTCTTATGTAGGTGACATAGGGGATAGTGCGGTCACTCTGACCGACCACGTAGTAGGAGAAAGATATCTAAAGAGAAACAAGGAGCACATTGCTCCATAGTGTAAAATCTTCTTGATTTATTATAAAAGACAGATCCTCTATAGAGTTATACTGACAAACATCATAAAATCATGAAGCTCATCATAGAAATATGGAGAAGGTGGAAGGAGGACCTGAGCGGCTGATGTTTTAAAGCAAGGTAAGTGTATATTTATCCTCCGTGCGACCGCAAATCCCCAGACCATGACGTCACCCAACGCCTTTCGCCGTAGATACAACTTCCTCAGCTAATGTATATTAGAATAAATCAAGAAGATGTTACACTATGGAGCTATGGCACAACTCCTTGTTTCTTTGTGGGTAATTAATTACGCTGCAATAGTGAAATAAGTGAAAATGGTACTCGCGTTTTCCTTCTGGTCTCACCAAATTTCTTCTCTAATGCATTCCAAAAAAACCCAGCAGCAAAGCAACAAAAAGATCAGAACACACAAGGAGAGGAAAAGTTAGGTCTTTGTAACACTTCCCTGTTTGTGATCATTTGTTGCTAATGTTCCCAGCAGTTTGAGCTGTAAACTTGAACAATACATAATGTTGCCTTAGTAATATAAGGATACATTGTAGCTGCTGAGTTACACTGACTGAAGGATAAATTGAAACGGGAAGGCGGTCAGGATTTTGATGGATTTATAACAGGGTTACCAAACAATTGCCAGCTTAGGTAAGAATGTAGCGTTATACATTGTCACATGCTTCACATATACAAATCAGAAAAAAAGATAAAAAGGGGAAAAGTAGCATTGCTGCTATATACTGGGAGTTTTGCCATGCATAATCACTTGAAAGATAAATGCATTTTTGGGGAAACAGAGCGTGTGTCTCTTTCCTTATATACCTCCACAATACTTAACATATTCAACTAGGGGTGGAATGTCGTCACAGAAAACTTATGAACTGATTTTCACCTTGAGTTGAATAGGCAAAACTTGGCCATTCTGCAGTTTCATGGGTAGGCCTATGGGCCTGTATGTAAGAAATAGATATACCAAAAAGGTGAACAAGCATGTTCTTGAAGTTTAATACCATTTTCTTAATATTATTAATAATATTAAGGCCCCTATTACTTTTAGCAGTGAAACGTAGAGCTCACGCTATATCTAAGACAGTACTGTTAGTATATAAATTACTGGCATAACTCTGTTACAGAACCGGCTCAAACTAATAATCTTTTGCTAATAGAATCAAACTTGCCTCAATTCTCCAAACATCCATAACTTACCTTTGATCGAATAACACAAAAATGAAATCACTCAGGGGAAGGAGACAATACAGGAATGCCTAATTTCTAAATTGGGTTTCACTCAGGAGTACAGGCAATATTATAAAAGAAGGATTAGTATTTTTTAGGGATCCAGAGAGAACGCTCTCACTGCTACTAGTCACTCAGCCTCCAGTGCTGTTCTGAGAAGTGAGGCGACCAAGGAATTCACAAATACCACGTTTTAGAAAAATTTTCAAAAAGCGTTGCCCATTTTTCGACTATGGATAAAAGGAAAACATATAAATTCAGATCACGCAAACATGAAACTTGCACCTCCTGTAAACTCAGACATATTATTAATATATAAAAGGCATGATGAGTATTTTTATACACTTCGAGCTCTCTGAAGATTATTTTCCTTAGACATACACAACCTTAACAAGCACAAAGCACGGTCCCACCATATTATAGATTTATATATTGAATTTTGCCAGCTGAAGAGCTACTGGGAAAGGGACCTAAAATATACAGGCATACCCCGGTTTAAGGACACTCACTTTAAGTACACTCGCGTGTAAGGACATATCGCCCAATAGGCAAACGGCAGCTCACGCATGCGCCTGTGAGCCCATCCTGAACAGCAATACCGGCTCCCTACCTGTACCGAAGCTGTGCACAAGCGGGGAGACTATAAAGCCTGTTACAAATGCATTATATACATCAGTTATGCACATATATGACGATTGCAGTACAGTACATGCATCGATAAGTGGGAAAAAGGCAGTGCTTCACTTTAAGTACATTTTCGCTTTACATACATGCTCCGGTCCCATTGCGTACGTTAATGTGGGGTGTGCCTGTATAGCAGTAAACAAAGAATCCCCAATGCACATCCAATGTGACACATTATTTAATTCATTACTATATGTTTTTTACTTCTCATTGGTCATTTAGTTCAATCTTTTGGCCAAAAAAGGTCAAGCTGCAACCATGTCAAAGTAGACACTCTGAGCATTCTAAAATGGTGTATGTCTAATTGTAAAGTGTTGGGAGGTACTGTAAGTTGCCCCATTTCTTAGTTTAAGCTCGCCCTTCCCACCAGGCATCAGGACAGGCTTTCAGTGATGATCGTTATAGTGCAGAGCCTCAAGCCGGTGAGGATCTTGGTGCAGCCAGGATGATCTGCACTGGCAACTCAGGTAGTGGCCCAGTCAAGTAGCCACCACAGATGGATTCAACTGGGTCTTTATTAGCAGCATACGTGTAGTCATGACAGGGACTTTCCCTGAAGTAGTACCCATAGGGTTGAGGCCCTGCAGGCCCCTTCTCAGCTACTTTACCCCCTGATGGGATAAAGGGTAAGTGCTTCCACTCCACAGGGGGGGGGGGGGAGAGAGCTCCTGACTTATGTGAGAGTGTCATCTTATGTACCCCAGGGGTGGGGCTTGTAACCCTGCTCCATAACAGGGCAGGTCCGATACTGACAGGCATCAATCACATCATGGGCATGTGACCCAGCCAGTATCCTCCCCAGGGATTACACTCTCTGGTTGTTGTTAGGCCAGTCCCTGGATACAGCAATAGTGTATCCAGGCTGCAACAACAAGCTAGGCCTCCATGAGACAGTGCCTGCGTCTAATAGGACTTATACTGTTGGGGCCACAGACAAGATGATAGCCAGGGGACTACGCTACAGTACCATGAATCTATTAACTTACATTGGCCAAATACTAGAGATGGGTGAATTTGTTTTGGCGGGTTTGGATCCACAGTGGATCAGCCGGTTCCTTTGGTTCGCGGATTTCAGCGGATCAATGTCAAAATGGGCGATTAGTGGTTTGCAGATTTTTTTTATTATTATTGCCAATAATCTGCAGATTCTGCAACCCGTTGATGGATTTTAAATCTCTGCCAATGAATTGCTGAATCCACGAATTGGATTCTACAAATCCGTCAACGCATTGTATCCAATGGCGTTTTTTTGATGAATCCGCGCGGATTAAAACTGACCAAATACGTTTGCGGATTTTACACCGCAAAACGGATTTGGGGGGGGGGGGGGGAACGCGAGAAAATCTGGGAAACTCATTTGGGCGGATTCACCCATCTCTACCAAATACCACTGGTCCTTTAATATTGGAATGACATTTGTTTTCATTTGTAAGCTGATCACCGATGTTAATATAAAGTGATGCAAACGATGCCCTTGCATAGTTAGAAAAGCTCAATCAATATGGCTCAGATTGAGAGGAATTAAGCTCAAAAAGGATCCTTTAGGATAATTTCTACATTCTGCATCAACGTAAACCAATTGAACAAGAGTGTGAAAAACATTTTGCAGTGTAAATGACAGGAGGGTAAAAGTGAGCAAAGGTAACCCAAGGAAATAATGGAATAGTAATAGGAGGTATATAGCACAAAATTGGAGATCAAGAGTGTGCTGTGATATTACAGTAGATGGGAAAGATGGGAGGATGAGATGAGCCAAGGGGTCTTTATCTGCTATCAATTTCTATGTTTCATGTTACAAAGGAAAGACAGCTTTTGTAAAGATGCATGTCACCAGTCATGGCACATACCAATCTCTCATGAAATCAAGTCACACAATTGGCAGGGAGCACAAAAGCATTCCCCTTTCTACCATAAAGGAGAAACGACCAGCAATGAAGACAATGTCAAGTGAAAAAGTATCAGCAGTGATTGCTTTCGTAATGACATTGTAAAGGATAAATGGAACTCCGTAAAAGAATTACAGGGGAAATTGTTCCCAGTATGAATCTAGAAGGGATTGGATCAAAATGATCCCTGGATATGCTACTATAATAATTTACACCCAGAAAAATTGATAACCCCCAAAACCATTTGCAATGTGGTGTCGAAAATGCAGAGTAAATGACAGTGTTTAATTTCAAGTAACTAATGATTGCAGGAGATGGAAGACTTGTTACTCAAATGTACACACGTTCCATCATGTAGCAATGAGATGAACACACTGAAAGAGTGGTCATTTTAAACTCATTGGCCTAGCTAAAGCATATTTCAAAGGAGAAATTAAATTAATAGCAGTGCGCATACCGAAGATATTTGACAGGTATCATATTCTAATGTGTAGAGTTACTATTAAGCTGAGAGAAATTATAATGTCAATATAATCATGGAGAACAGTGTAAAACCTGCCCAAAACTACATTAAAGGAAAAAAACTAAACCCATTTTAGATAGTTGATTGTAATACCAAACAACCTTCTTTTGAACATGTTAAAAATGTAAAAGTCTCTTATACTATTTATTTATGCAATGCAGGAAAAAGGAGACGCCAGATTTGACAACTGAAGTATGCATATCGTAAAGTGATAAACCCCTGCAATTAGTAATACATGTAATGTGAACCATATCCTGGTATAAGGGAACAATATTAGCATTCGCTGGCTGAAACTCAATGATAAACGGCATCATGGACCTTTTAACAAAAATTAACTGCTTTTCTTCTAATTTAGCAGGAGTTCGCTGTCCAGCGTTCCAGCATAGTAACACTACTTGTATAATGCACTCAGATCAATGATAAACCCCTGTGTCACTGCTGAAGTGCTGAGCTGTCTGCAGAATCTAGATATCGAGCAAGTAAATGCCTCACCAGGAAATCTTATGCATTAGTAGCTGCTTCCCACATTAACAATCTCTGGCCATAAACACCACAGATGGACTAAAAAGGGAACATTACTCACTATTCGTGCAACGTAATCGTAACCTCTTAATTGCTGGAGGGGTTTATGGTAAATTCTTTATACTACGAAAGGGTAGTGGTAGTCACATGGTAGTGAAGGGGTTACCTCCTCCCGCAACCTTCCTGGTAGGCCTAACCACCCATCCTGGGGCAACTACCCCCTTCACCCACCCCCTCTACCCCATGAAACCAGATAATCTGGCTTAGCCCCTTCATTACTTTAGTGGCTAGCCGCTAAGGTAATGAAGCTGTTTTTATTTCATTTTAATCACACAGTATTGAAGCAGGGGGTCTCCGGAGATAATCCACATTAATTTTAGCCTTGGGATCTCCCTGTTCCCAAGTTACAGGCCCGGTACAGGGTGCGGGTATCTTCCTGCTTTTTTTAAATGTCCCGCGGGGATTTAAATTCAAAGGAGATACCGGCACCCCATACCGGGGTCCGTAACTCGGGAAGCAGGGGTCCCCGAGGCTGAAATTAATGCGTTCTGCTCAGGGGACACCTTGCTTCAATATTGTGTGATTAAAATGTAAATTAAAACAGTGCGATTGCCTGTGCAGGGAGATGCAGCTTTCTCTGTGCAGCTCTTACAAACTGCAAGCAGATCACACATAGAATAAGGCTGAGATAAGGACACGGCTGAGATAAGGATACTGCTATCAACGAGCGGTATGGCATTTTCCTACCTCACGGTTTCTGACTTGAGATAATTCTTTGTGAATACCGTGTTAACACAAATGTCAGACCGTGAGGTAGGGTCATGCCAAAAATATTCGATTTGGCAGCGATAACATCAAAGCTACGTGAATAGGCCCCTAAATCTTGTTGCACAAAAAGATCTCCAAAATACTTGAATAAAAATGGCCACTGTTAGTTACAATTGCTGATAAAAATGTCCAAGTATAAATAATATAGCATGTGATAATGTCTTGTACTAGATGTTCACCATATGCACTTCAGAAAAAGAATGGCACATTTTGCTTAAGTTGGCTTCATTTTACTTTATTTCAGTAAATGATATGGTCTTTTGCTTGCATTAATATCTGTGTTGTCATGCACGAAACAGATTGACTCTGTCTTATGCAGTTGGACTGCTCACAGCCACTGAACAAGTGCTCAATTTCTTCCGTATGTTCTGCTTATTCAGGCTGCCACCGAAAATAACAGTTCTTTTCTGCTGGTTAATATCAGTGTTGTACAAAACCATTGCTTTTACATTTTTGGAATACTCCAGAACCTGCAATGTTTGTTTAGCTTACGCTGTGCCAATACTGGATACTGTGATTGTGGAGGAATAGCACAAGCGAGAGAAAATTCACAGTAGTCTAATAGACTGTAAAACCACTTTGGAGTTACAAGTTGGGGAGCCATGATTATTACTAGTGCTACTTATATTTATTTATTTTCGACTAAATGTCAAAACAGAGTCAGTTCTGTATGGCTGGTCATGGATCTGACCGAGAAAAGACGCTACATCTTAAAGAGGCAATCCGAAGACTTTTAAAAAATAAAATAATTTTTTTTTAAATATATTTTTGTACCCAGGATTGAAGAAGGGGGTCTCCGGAGCTGAACCCCATTCATTTAATCTCTGGGGAACCCTTGTTTCCAGAGATACTTATCTCCGTAGTAGGTGCCGGTAGCCATTCTGTTCAGCTACCAGGGATCCCGTACTGGCTGCTGTTCAAAACTCTTGAGCCAATAGGAAGCCGTGACGTCATCAGGTTCAGCTTTCTATTGGCCCGTGTGACAAGGACTTTTAAACTTTAAAACCCAGCTAGCTCAGCCGTCATCCCCTACGAAGCTCAGTATGTCCAGAAGCAGGGGGTCTCTAGAGCTGAAATTAATGGGACTCGACTCTAAAAAAAAAACACACGTAAAAAATATAAAAAGGCGCTAGGATTGTTCCATTGAACCATATCTGAAATCGGTGATTAACTATGACTTAGGAAATTGTACAAATCTACACGAGCAAGGCCACCACTCATAAGGAAGGGTGTATAGTACCATCTGTTGCATTAATAGAAACGTATTTATTGACCAGTGTCTTATCCCTTAATTGCCAGGGGTCCTGTTATGTTGCAGTGTCCTCCAAAATGCCATTTTTATTTTAACGGAAATAAATCCCGTTACCACTTTTTACAAAACTGAAAGGATAAAAAAACAGCAATTTGAAAGCCTTCGCTGGTAACGTTACATAGTTAATGAGGTGGAAAAAAAGACATACGTCCTTCAAGTTCAACCTATTTTAAATGTAATCGGCGAGAGATACTCATCCTATATTTATGGTTAGAACGTGATGGCTCATAAAAAAAAGCCTTGCATCTCATGAAAATATGTATATGTTAATTAAGTTTACTGTCTATAAACAACCATGTGATGTGAATGTACCCCTGTCAGAAAACAATAAAAATGTTTGAAATAAAAAAATATATTTGTATAACGTGCTAATTCTGTATAATAAAGAAAGGCTGAATCTCAAAGCGATCCGTTGCTGTCCCTTACGGACTTCACACAAATTCACACATTGGGGCCTACTCCAGTAGCTTCCTTTGGGGTCATCTCAAATGATTTGGCGTGTTCCCAACGAACGGTTTGTCATTTGTGTTATCACGGTATTCAGAAGGAATCTGGCATTTCCACAGGTCACCAACCGTGAGGTAGGAAAATACCACTACCGTATGGGACAGCAGCGATGGTATCTCAGCCTCTCTCAAAGGTCTCCCCGGTGCGATCTGGCCGCAGTCTGTAAGAACTGCAGAGAGAGAGCTGCCTCTCCCTGCACAGCTCTCACAGGTGATCGCAGTTGTTTTTTTTATTTATTATTAATTATATATTTTTTATTGTTATTTTAATAATAGAATACTGTAGCAGGGGGTCTCCGGAGCTGAACCTCATTGATTTCCGCCTCGGAGACCCACTGCTTCCCAAGTATGGGGTCCCGGTATGTCCTGCGCGTTTAAATCTCCCGGTCATGTGACGCGGAAGATTTAAACGTTGCAGGGGGATACCGGCACCCCTTTAAATCTGGAAGAAGGGGGGTTCCCGGTGCTGAAATCAATGAGGTTCATTCTGGAGACCCCCTGCTACAGTATATTGTTATTAAAATGTAAATAAAACCAGCTTCTTTACCTTAAAGGCTAGCCGGTAAGGCAATGAAGGGGTTAAATATGAGTACCTGGTTTGTTGGGGGTACAGGGGTTGGATGAAGGAGAGAGAGGGAGAGACTGGGAGGAGAGAGAGACTGGCTGGTGGGAGGAGTGAGAGTGAGAGAGACAGACAGAGAGACAGACAGAGAGACAGACAGAGCGAGAGACAGAGAGAGAGAGAGAGAGACAGAGAGACAGAAAGACAGAGAGACATAGGGCCTCATGCAGTAAGCACCGAAAAAGCACTCTCGGCAGGGGTTCAATATCGGCATGATTTTGGCGATTTGTGGATAATAGTAATTGTGCCCATTACTATACTGTATGTGTTGGGGGGAGGGGGGTTATTTTGTTATAAGTATGTATGTGTTTTTAAATTAATTTGGGGCGGCACAGAAAAAGCTAATTGGGGCTACTAGAATTCAGCTGGTTTCAGAAAGTGCTGATAAGTGGCTTATCAGCACCCGGCTGCCGAAAAGTTTTTTTCAGCTTTCAGTTTTTTGGAGCTTATTAGCGCTTACTGGATCTTGAAGGCAATATTGGCGAGAAAATGGCGAAAAACGGCTTTTCATCGCTTACTGCATGAGGCCCATAGAGAGAGAGAGAGACATGAAGACAGAGACATATTGGGGGTTTTGGGAGTGGAGAAAGACCAGCTTGTGGGGCAGGGGGGAGGGAAACTTGAAGGATAAATAGAGTTACATGAAGGGGAAAATAAGAGCCTCAAGAGGGAAAGAGAAAGACATTGACGAAAAGAAATAGATAAGGGTGAAACAAAATTTAAAAAATCAGATTAGGGGAAGGAAAGAAGAAAAAGAAGGAAAATAATGAGAGACATGCTGGGGGAAGAGGAGAGCGAAATATATGCTGTTGGGTGTGGGGGAGAGGAGAGAAACATGCTGTGGGGGAGAGAGAAGAGAAACATAGTGTGGGGAGAGAAACATGGTGGGGTGATGAGAGGAGAGAGACATGCTGGGGGGCAAAAGCTCTAGTCCTGGGTCCCTGTAAATCTGTTCCGGCCCTGTATAGAATAGTTCAGCGTTTGGTTAGATCTCCAGCATACGAATATCTGTGGATATGTGGCAAGAGTAATACATTGTTACAATGTAGAAAATGTTGCAATAAGTGGTCAACTGCGTACACATCTATTAGGACTAATAGGATAAATAAAGCATCGCAAAACCAATTCTGGATCGGCTACCTGAGTCATTGCGTTTCTATTATCTTTGTAAGTATTTATCAGTCCCTCCTGAATACACTCCATCCAACTCACGTTTGGAATTAGTATGCACTCAATGTGGTAGAATTGCTACTTCATACGTAGTGTAGAAGAAAAGAAAAAACCCACACCACTGTTAAGCAGTGTGTGAGATGCGTGTCTTCTGGGCAAATCTATTTTCCGAATGAAATAATGGGGAGTAAAGGGGAGGGGGAAATGAGCTCAAGCTACTGTCTAAGAGATGGTGCCAGGGGTAAAAGGGTCATTGAACACATAAGTACACTTGCCTAAACAAGTAAAAGAACCCCTTTGAACAAGCACTCAGTTAGTGGTGAATACAGATAATTTAAAAAAGTGACCTTTATTAGTGTATATGGGTATAACAAGTGAAGGGCATAACACACAACACACTTTAAAACAAGTATTAAACTGAATGCCTCCCAGTCTTACTAATAGACTGATGGAGGTAGTGGTTGAAGGAACTGAGATTAACTGGCACCAAAGGAAAAAATAATCAAAATGAAACATAAAACATAAATGGTGCCTCAGTGTGGTATATATATTGGTTGAAAGAATCTGGTGTCTGTCAGTAGTGTATTAAGACAGTCACACCGCTTTCATGCCACATCTGATAGATATGTTACTCATTGACAATGTATGGAGTGGCTATATTTATGTTGCTGATATATAGTAGGCCAGCCCGTATACTGAGTACAGCCTAATTAGGCTCCATTGTCAGGAGAAAACAAAGGGTTAAAATTGTCCTTCAGAGCAACACTGGATAAAATGGAGAGTAGCTGGAAATGAGGCTACTGTGTAGCTAGGGAAGTGAGGCTATTCAGTGGGAGACCTGGTTACATTGTTTAACTGTTTCCATCATGGTCTCCCACTAGATAAACTGACAGTGGTAAATGCACACTTCGGAATGCCTTTAGCCTAAATAGAGCATAGCATGTCAACAAGCAATAAACTGCTGCTCATGTCCTCTATGAGGATAGCATATGTGATGTTGAAAAGGCTAACTGATACGGAGATGTATGCTAATAGAACCGTCAGGGATTTGAACTTATAAATAGTATACAGCTGCCTTTGAGGAGGTCGCTCAATACCTGTGAACCTGGGTAGATAGTGTGGGTGCAGTGATGGTGATATATAACTGCCCAGTAGTGTCACTGCATTAAGTAATAATTCATGAGCTGACTATGTTTGTAAAGGAGTCAGTCTCCGTTACCACATCTTGTCTAAAGCTGTTAAGCCCTGTTCACTGGGTATCAGCGATCGTGGCACTTAGTGCTCTGCAGCCACTCGGTAGTATACCCTCATTAATAAAGGGGTACCTGGGTGGCTGCTGTCTCGGAGCATTCAATCACAGCTCCAGAGTAACGGCGCCTGTAAAGCTCCACCCGGCGTGGTGTATTCATGAGAGATCCTCCGCATGTATGGAAAAGAGAAGAAGAGAGCATAAAACCATTTACAGGCATACCCCGCATTAACATACGCAATGGGACCGGAGCATGTATGTAAAGCAAAAATTGACTTAAAGCAAATCACTACTTTTTCCCACTTATTGATGCATGTACTGTACTGCAATCGTCATATACGTGCATAACTGATGGAAATAACGCATGTGTAACAGGCTCTATAGTCTCCCCGCTTGCGCACAGCTTCGGTACAGGTAGGGAGCAGGTATTGCTGTTCAGGACGTGCTGACTGGCGCATGCGCGAGCTGCCGTTTGCCTATTGAGCGATATGTCCTTACTCGCGAGTGTACTTAAAGTGAGTGTCCTTAAACCGGGGTATGCCTGTACTGTTAAAAATACGTTAAAAAAAAACCCTCATACATTTCCCTCACACGTGTAGGTGAGTATAAAGCCATTAGTACATATAAAGGTTGCCCCGATCCTTCTTTGGGCGCAGTTGAAGTATTGGGGTTCTCCCAACATTCCACTCTCCGCCCCCACAATCACCTCGGCCAGCTCCCCGATTGTCACATGCACGGCCGTCCGCTGGCGTAGGACTCCTCCTCTGTATAGCCCAAATACCGCTCTCCAATCGCGATTTGCAGAGACTTTTTGGATAGTCTGAATATTTGGAGCTGCGGCTGGAAAGTACATCTATATATCTGTGTAATTTAGTGAGACCTGAGTGTAAGGTTGTTTGCGCTTCATTTTCTGGTTGGCTAATCTTATTAATGCCTAATAGTCCATGAATAGGTTAATTTAGCAGCTAGGAAATAACTAGATGAATCCTGTTTGAGAGTAGATGCATCAGAACAGAACGGAAACACAGAGCCCAAGCCTGTTCCCCTTTTCTAACCTGTCCTTGCCTGTTCCCCTTTTCTAACCTGTCCTTGCCTGTTACCCTTTTCTAACCTGTCCTTGCCTGAAGCTTATTACTATAACTGCCTCTGGAAGAATAAACCCTTCGGAACTGCAAGAAGCCTGCGTCAGAACAATTTATTGGGACAAAGAATCTGCATTTTATCACAATCTGAACCATTATTTTCACTAATTAGGCACATATATACTACACATGAATAGCCTATTTTAAATGACTAATATGCCTTCTTGTACCTTAATAAGGAATATTTCTACAGTACGTCACCGATCTCTTCCTACGGCCCAGTGCATGAGATGCTATTGTATAGTTGCGGCTCCTGCGCGTGTATAATGACGGTGTGAGGGTACACTGTGATTCTGATAACGCATGTGCCTTACAGAGCTCTTGCGCAGAGTTCTATTATACTCAGGGGTTTACTTATACAATTGGTATGCAAGCAATCAACAACATAAAACACAGCATAGAAAGCAAAAGGCTTGAAGGTGACACAGCCATGTTGATGAAGATATTCCCCTCCAGCTAATGTGCACAGTATCCCAGTTTGTAGAATCTCTGCGTGGATAATCTGTATCTGTTTGGAAAATATCTGCAGTGAAATTCCTTTTGAAATATTGCAGAGCTTAGTATCTAATGATACACAGTTTAGTGTTGGATTGCTCCAGTTTTTATTTATGGCAGCCCATTCTCATTTTAGGAGGAAAAAAAATGACACAGTCTGGGATAAAGCCAGTGGCATGACATAACCATGTTTTCTTAGTCTAAATCCACTGAGCTTACTACCATTCAACAATGAAATGATGCTAAATGTCAAATCCAATTAAGCCATGTATATGTTTGAAAAAAAACAACCAATTGCTTACATTTTGTATTACATAAACTGTACACAACGCTGCTAGCATTAAATATTGTTTATATGAAGCTAATACGTATGTATATATTTAGTAATCTATCAAAAGTTCCTCATCTATAAATAATCAACAGGTTGGGACATATATCAATGGTTTGAGATCAGTTAGACACAGACACAAATGTGTTTCCTTTACCTAACGAGAGACACATTATCATGGTTACTGCAGAGGAAGGAGCAGTGCCACTTGTAAACAGGTTGAATGAATAACAATAATGTGGTCTATGTACTAAGGCAGTTTTGTAGCAACATTGGCAGACATTGTGTCATTTTTATGTTGTGCTTGTACTAACTGGGCTCTTTTGGGGGGAAATGACTCCCCTTCGTCGATCAGATTTTGAATAATTGGGCTGGTTGCAGGGACGAGAAGCAGAATCTGTGTGCAGCTGAATGCAGATTTTCTGGCCATTAGGTGGTGCTGTCGAGCTCACCTAGCAGCTCCTCCTCTCCCAGGCTAGCTCCTCTCTGCAGTGTGCTGGTAATGGTGAGTGTATGTATATACAGGGCCGCCAACAGGGGGTAAGAGCTGAGAAAAGCGTCCAGGGCCCGGCAACTCTGAAGTGTCCCGGAGGTGGCCCAATGGACCAGAAGCATAGGAGAAAAGCAGTGAAGCTGCTCATCCATTCCCCTTCATGATAGGCTGAGCAACCTGTCACTCAACCAGGGACAGCCAGTGAGGCTGCACATAAATTCCCCTGTCTGCTTTTTTAGGAAGAAGTAGCAGGGAGCTCCAAACTACAGCTCTGGCTGTTTCCTACCTGCTGAATAAGCTGCAGCCTCAGTCCCTGCCCCACTCACCTCCTTCCCCCTTCACTCACTTTCTGTCTGGGACCAGAAACAACTCACCCCCCCACCCCCCCACTGATCCACCATAACCACAGTAAGTACAGACAGAATTGATGTATAGGGGTTAATGGCAGTGTAAGGGGGAGAGGAAGGGGTTAATAAGCATGTGTACTGCACGAAGGACTCTCGGGTATTAACATTGGAGGAGGGGAAAGCTGATGGGGTCAGAGTGAAGAGGTAATTGGGGAGTGGATATCTGCTGAGGCCCAGCAGGGTAAGGAGGTAATTTAGCAACTGGACTAACACAGCTATTTCTATTTTATTCATACAGTAGGAATGCAACTGAGCAAAAAATTGTGGCCAGAACACTTTGAGGTCATCAGTGACATCACAATGGGAGGGCGTAGCTAAGTTGCAGCTGTTGCCATTTTCCAGGAGTAGTCATCACTCATTGGTCAAAATACTGTCTCCCTATAGATTGCTAGGCAGCTGACAACAAGCATTGTGAGCTCACGTGAGCTCATCGGGACATCATAATACACTGAGTGTTGGGGAGCTATAAATGCTGAAGCCAGGAGGAGTTATCATTCATTCCTCAGCAGGGTGCAAAGGAGGAGGAGAGTTTCCTTGTAACAGCATCAATAACATCCTGCTGACCAATGAAGGCACAGACAGATGTGAGTGCAGTTTATCCTAACAGGGGCCAGTTGGGACAAGTGATGGGAGGCCAGTCCACCCATGCACGTTGCATTTGAGATAGTTGTTGAATTTCCACCACAAACAAATGGGTTTGTTTTTGGAGTCGAGCCATCTTGCTCCACGCACAGTTCAACACACACACACACACACACACACACACACACACACACACACACACACACACACACACACACACACACACACACACACACACACACACACACACACTTTTCCTTCTCTCCCTCCGCTGTTATCCTACACAGGAAGGAAGCCAATCAAGATGCAGCCCGGCCGCACTTCTTTTGGGGGAGGGCACCTTCTCTCACTGTCAATCCTGAAGATGCCCTTGACCCCAGAGAGAGTACCTGGCCAAAAACAACCTGTTTGTCAGAAATCTGCCTGGACATTGTCACAGACCCTAAAAAGAGTATGTGTGGGATAAAAACTGGGCCTCTGATGCAGGAAGCTATAGAGAAAGCTGCATCTGATCGGATGTGGAACGAGCCGCTGCCAGAACAGGCAGAATCTACAGAAAGATATTGTTAATTTGAGGGACCTTTGTGAAGGTGAAAAGTAGGCCAGCTTGCGAGCTGTGTGTTAATCCTTGTCCCATATGCAGGTCACAAGCTCACAAATGTGCCGTATGTGACAGTGTTTATCTGTCTTTGTGGTATGTCTATATGTGTATCTGTCTTTGTGATATGTGTGTATATGTGTATCTGACTTTGTGATGTGTATGTGTGTGGGTATGTGTGTCAATTTTTTTTGAGGGGGCGGCAATTTTTGTGTGTGTTGAGAGGCGGTCTTGCCTTCTCCCGAACGGCCCTTCTGCTGTAGCATCGCATTGCCATGGCGACTCGACGTCAAATGACAACACGTTGCCATGACAATGCGGCGTCACATGCCGTCATGACATCATGATGCCACTACAGTGCAGAGGACAGCCACCTCCAAGCCTATGGGCAGCAAAAAGGTGAGTCCACCACTGGTGACTGGAAAGATAAATTATAGACACAGTAGGTTAATTAAAGCTCCAGTGTTGGTATTTACTTGTCCTGTAACTTAGGTTGTATCCCAAGAGAGATATTGCTTGTGTATGGACATTATAATACTGGGAGTCAGCATCTTCTGCAAACCCATAGCAATGTAGGACGTCTGCTCTCCTGTCTCTAGTGCTGTTTGGTTTCATGATGGCAGATCGCAGTCTCACACTCAAATCTATTCCTTTCTCATGGAATTAAAATGACTGTGTTTCATGACCTCAAAACCTGGGCACGAACGACAATAAATCAACGCAGATGGTGCACAGTACTTGCGGGTTGAAATGTTTGAGAGAAATGCCCGTGTGTTGCGAGCCAACATATTTTCGTTACATCTTTTTCGAAATGCCCATTTCCAACCATATTCAACATGTTCCACTTCACTTTGGATAATTATATTTCTAGACTTGTGGCTTAATTGTTCATTTGTATTCAGAGTAGAGAAAAGAATTAAAATAAATCTGAATGCTACAGTAAATGTGAGGCACGGTTAATGGAAACCCACAAACGTCTCGGAATGAATTTAGAGCGGCACTGAATCTGCAGAGATGCAACGACGTTATTTTTACTCGATCATTCTCACAAAATGTAAAATGTCACCTTGAATGAGACAGTGGAACTACCGTCTGTTTTAACAATAAATTATTATGTTGCTTAAAATTAGAGCAACATAGCTACAGTAAATGATATGTATTTATCAGTGACATTGAAAATATAAATTTCCGTGGCAGATGAAACGGATGCAGCAATACAGCAGATGAAACATATGCAGTAATATATAACTGATGCTTTCATTGCTTGTTAAATGAAAAACAATAGATTTATTTCAATAACCATGGTAGAAATCAGTCTACAGATGTCTACAGATCTACTATTTCTCATTATTCAATGGTTTCTTTTTCACTTTCATTCTCCACATTTCCTCCCCTTAACCTCCATCCTAACAGTTTTATCACTTTAACTTAATCATGTTTATCAATGTTATTGGTTATTCGCACAACTTTAGTGCCATTACAATCTACATACCACTTATTATGACTGTAGTTGGTACAGCTGTTCCCAGCGGGTTTGCAACATCAGCGAAACTATGAAGAACTTGTCCCATTGATCTATTATAAGCTGCAGGGGCAACAATGTATTTTATGAGCCTCAGTGCAGTCCCTTACCGTTATAACCACGAATAAAACAATAGTGGACGCAAGTTATAGCACAATGACTAGATTGTAAGATCTTTGAGACGGGTATTCATTTCTTCTATTATTTACATGTAAGTTTTCTTTATTTAAGCTTATAACAGACGATGATTTCCTGTCTAGATCCAAAAAAAAAAAAATCAAATTACTTCCAATTTAAAAATGTATTTTCTTACCACTTTTCATCAGACTTTGGCAAATAAGAGTTATATTAATTACAGCAAAGTTGGTGAGAGATTATGCATAATATAAAAATTCAAAAACATGAAGGTTTTGGGCTCCATTGTGTTAATGCATTTGGCCACAAAATGGATATCCACAAGTGCAAGTACTAAAGGAGCAATTCATTCACTTTTATGATACTTTTTTAAATATATACGTTTGAAGCAGGGGGTCTGCGGAGCTGAACGCCATTAAGTAAAGCTCCGGGGACACCCTGCTTCCCGAGATACTTTCCTCCAAAGGGGTGCCGGTATCTTCCTCCATCTCCGCTCAGGACTTTGCTGACTATTTTAAGGAAAAGGTGGAATCCATACGGCAGAACATCCCCTCTGTTTCTTCCCCCCATCCTACACCGCTTCCTAACTCTCCTCCTGCCTTCCTTGACTCTTTTTCCACTGTCTCAGAGGAGGATGTGTCGCTGTTGATCGCCTCTTCTCCCTCTACCACTTGCCCTCTTGACCCCATTCTCTCCCATCTCCTAAAACCTCTTGCTCCTACTATAATCCCTACGCTCACGCACATTTTTAACTCCTCCCTCTGCTCTGGAACCTTTCCATCCTCCTTCAAACATGCAACAGTCATACCATTACTCAAAAACAGCAAGCTTCACCCTACCTGTCTTTCTAACTGTCGGCCTGTCTCCCTCCTGCCTTTTGCCTCTAAACTCCTTGAACGTCTTGTATTCGCTCGCTTGCTCCATTTTCTCAACACCTATTCTCTCCTAGACCCTCTACAATCTGGCTTCTGCACTGCTCACTCCACGGAAACAACCCTCACTAAAATAACTGACGATCTCCATGCTGCCAAAGACAGAGGACATTACACTCTGCTCATATTACTCGACCTCTCTGCAGCATTTGACACCGTGGACCACCCTCTTCTCCTTCACATTCTCCATACTCTTGGCATTCGGAACAAAGCTCTATCCTGGATCTCATCCTACCTCTCCCATCGTACTTTCAGTGTCTCTTCTGCTAACACCTCCTCCTCTATTGATCTCTCTGTGGGGGCACCCCAGGGCTCTGTCCTGGGACCTCTTCTCTTTTCTCTGTATACACTCTCTCTAGGTGACCTAATAACATCTTTTGGGTTTAATTATCACCTCTATGCTAACGACACACAAATATACTTTTCAACACCTGACCTTACACCTGCTGTACAAACCAAAGTTTCTGAATGTCTCTCTGCTATATCATCCTGGATGGCCCTCCGCCGCCTTAACCTCAACATGGCGAAAACAGGGCTCCTCACACTTCCTCCCAAACCTGGCCCTACTACCTCCTTCCACATTACTGTTGGAACTACGATCATTCACCCAGAAGCCCAAGCACGCTGCCTTGGGGTCACACTCGACTCCTCTCTCACATTTGCCCCTCACATTCAAAACATTCACATTCCATTCTTCTCCTCACTTTTAAAGCTTTACACTTTTCTGCCCCTCCTTACATCTCAGCCCTAATTTCTCGTTATGCACCATCCAGACTCTTGCGTTCTTATCAAGGATGTCTTCTTTCTACCCCCTTTGTATCTAAAGCCCTCTCCCGCCTTAAACCTTTTTCACTGACTGCCCCACACCTCTGGAATGCCCTTCCCCTCAGTACCCGATTAGCACCCTCTCTATCCACCTTTAAGACCCACCTTAAGACACACTTGCTTAAAGAAGCATATGAATAGCACTGTGGATATTCTGAACACATGATACATAAAGCTGCACGTCTCTGCCGTCCGCTAGAACTGGATATTGATGCCGAGGTCTGCTCCTTGTAGTGTTCACTATCCAAATGATCTCTAAAACACCCAACGCAGACCTCGGCATCAATATCCAGTTCTAGCGGACGGCAGAGACGTGCAGCGAGGAGTAAGCGGCGGCGAACAGCTCCACCCAGCGAGTGACGTCAGTGTAGACGAAAAATCTCGCGAGGGTTGGCCTGCAGGGACGCCAAGCCCGAGAGTGATCGGAGGAAGCGCCGGCGGCCATTACAGAAGCAACACGCGCCTGAGTAAAGCTGAAACCGGACTGCACCTCCTGTTAATACTGCTTGAACATTACGGAATTGCTGTAAGTAGGATTCCGGTTTTACACACCGGATCCTAGACCTGCTCCCTAGTTCATATCCTTTTTAGTAATTGTTCTAATAAATATTTCTGTTTTATTGTCAGCCTTTCTGTCAGTGTTGTTAGTGGTGTAAGTCTTGTATGTGTGAGTTATATGTTTTTCATATGCAGTCTGTATCGTTATCTCTGTGTTTTCACTAACTGTGTTTGGTTTAGGTTTTTTTTTCCTGGCAGCCATCCTAAATTTAGTCACTTATCACATTGTGTTTATATTGTGTATTATTCATTTTACTTTTATTGATAGCGCTATTTACACCATTCTTTTTTCCTAGTTGCTGCTAAACTAAGGAACATTCCAGACTCTGATACC